>NW_027527143.1:299711-338211 GCF_008692635.1 Crocuta crocuta
AGTTCTAGCTAGCATCTTCCACCTTGTCCTCTTAGGGAAGGGCGGTCTGGTGTGGTGCTGAGGTAGACAGCCAGCCGCTGACCGGGGGTAAGGAATTTCTCTCTCCCTTGTCTTCCTGCCCCACCCGCCCCTGCCCTTTCCAATATGGCGCTATCTGTCCACCGGGTGAGGCCCTGCCCCAGACCCCTCAGAGCCAGATGCGTACCTCAGTGCTGACTGCTTCATCTGAAGGGTTGATCAGGACCACTGTTTCTAAAACGTCACTTCGGTGATGAAGGATCTTTTGTCCTAGAAACACAAAAAGACAGACAAAAGAGGAGACCTTTAGCTTTTCCAGATTAAAACTGCCCCGCTGGCTGCAGAGACAGCAGAGGCTCTCCTGGGCACGCAGCCCCGGGATTCTCCACGCTATCTTGGGAAACACAGTCGGTGTTCCTACACACAAGCACGGACCCCGCAGGTTCCTCCCCGAGTTGGGTCCGGGTGTCTGGGGCTCCTCATGCTCGCACAACCCTCCAGTTTTCAGGGTTGCCCGCCAGGCTGCCTCAGCGCGTTAATGGCCGTTTTTTTCATCTGAGACGAGGGGTGGATGCCAGGAAAACTCAACGGGGCTCTTGACATTTCCTTTCTCATGGTAATTGGGGATGTTTCTCCGCATCAGCCTTTCTTCTGGTGAGAATGGTGCAGAGATTAATTAGGAGCCCGATTGTGAGATGAATGACATCCAGAAACCCCAGCTAACAATTACCCAACGACCAGAATGGCTGTCTGAGGCAGGCTTACAGGCTGTTGGAGTATTCGCTAATTAATTCACTTGCTCATAGAAAAATGGGGAAACTGTGAGCAAATGAAGAGTGGAGAACAACTCTCCAGCCGGATAGAGTGGCCAAACTGCCCATAAAGATAAGCAAAGGTGATGGAGAAAAACAAAGCAAGGTTTGCAGGAGCGAAGGAGCTTGTCTAAGGAGGGCCGGAATCCTGCAGGGCCTCTGGCTCCACATCACGGATTTCCCACGCCTTAAGGTTTTAGGGGTATCTGGGTGTTGCAAACCACCTCTATTCGAAGTAGACGGAGGCCTGTAGATGACCTTCTACGTACAGTCTCCTTCCACGGACAATTGATTACACAAAAAGTGACCAGGTGGATGTGTGGCCACAGTGGGCGATTTATGCTCTACTAGCTGATAAGGAAGAGAAAAGAGTGGTGTTCCCCCAGACACATGGAGGGGAGACACGTGGTTGGAGGGTAGACAAGAATACGTCTCCTGCTTGGGAAGTGTAAGGAAACTTGGGTGACAAGACAGAATGGAGTAAAATCTGGGGGAAATAAACACCAAAGGAGAGGAATACAAGAATAGAGAATGACCAAAAAGAACCGCTTTCCAGAAAAAATAGCTGGGCAGTTCTTTTAAAAGCTAAAATAGAATTACTGTACAATCCAGCGATTCCACTCCTAGGTAGATTGAAAGCAGGGACTCGAACAGATAGTTGTATGCCAGTGTCTACTGCAGCAGTATTACAAGAACCAAAAGGTGGAGACAACCCAAATGTTCACCTGTGGATGACTGGACAAACAAAAACTGGTACGTCCATGCACTGGAATATTACTTGGGCATAAAAAGGAACGGAGTTCCAATGTGTGCAACAACATGGATGAACCTTGAAATAAGTATGCTGAATGAAGTAAGCTAGACACAAAAGGACAAATACTGTACGATTCCACTTACATGAAATAGCTAGAATAGGTTAATTCAGAGAGTCAGAGAATCGATCAGAGGCTACCAGAAGTTGGGGGAGAAGGAATGGGGAGTTACTACTTAATAGGCACAGAGTTTCTCTTTGGGGTGATGAAAAAGCTTCGGAAATAGAGGTGATGTCGTGCAACATTATAAAAAGTGACTAGTGCCACTGAACTGTACATTTAAAAATGGCTAAGCTGGAAAATTTTGTGGTTTACATATGTTTTACCCAAACTGAAACAAAATGAATAATACACCCAAAACTGCTGAACAGTAAGCTTTAAATGGATGAACTGTATGACCTGTGAATTGTATGTCAAGAAACCAGTCTAGGGAGTGCCGGGCTTTTCTTCCTTTATATCAGGAAGGACCAGAAGTACTCTAGAAACAACAGGCTGAAGTACCACCATCACATCATCAAACCCATTCTCCTCCATTGTCTTCTTTCCCAAGAACTAATATTCCCCAATAACCCCTACAGTAGAAATGGAGGAAGCCCAAGCTAAACAATAATGATGTCAGTCACGGTTCTAAACACCTCACCAGTACTAATTCATTTAATCGCCTGGAGCGCTCTACGACAGAGGTACTGTGACTGTCCCCTTTTACTGCAGAGGACAAGGAAGTCTGCAAAGGAGCACTAACTAGCTCCAGGTCACGCACCTGGGAAGTGTTGGAGTGAGGACCTGGACGCGGGGCGCCTGGCTGTATAGCCCCCAGCTACACCGCCCTGTGGGGGTGGTAACTGGAAGCAGGATTTGGAAAAACAGGCATGCAGACAATAAATACCAAGAGAGGGCTAGGGGAAAAGCCAAAGTCATGGCGGGGATGTGCTACAAGAAGCCAGAAGCCAGAAAGCATTCACAGATTACTGGCAAAAAGCAAAAAAAAAAAACAAAAAAAAAAAACAAAACCCAAAGGTGGTCGAGTACCCACACAAAAAAAGAGGATGGAAAAAAAAGCGTGTGGCATTTTACTTGAAGTGCCTGAAAATGAAGAAACCCCAAAACAGAATAATGGCACATGGTTTGAGCAGGTGAAGGACTGGGCTTCAAGAAAAATACTTTAAGCCATGGGAAAGAATGTTTATAACGAATGCCAAAATCTTTAATTTGTTGGGCATTGGTTTTTTGGCTTGGTTGTTTTTGCTTTGGAGAGCCATATGCACTTAACGCTAAAGCAAAAGAACATCAAGTTGAATAAGCAAACGATAAAATGACAATCAGCGAAACCCAGAAAACCACCCCCTTTCTAGGTCCTTTCATCAGTCGCCTCCTTGAAACAAAGACTGGGAGGTTCAAAGGCACAAAGTTGAGATGAAATTAAGCAAACGCTTAAGACCAAGGAGAAACGAATGGTCATTTCCTTGATCAAGTTTTGAGGTGACGATTTCCGACACACAAAGCCGCCCGCAGGAAGACAGTGCTGCGGTTGGACAGTGGTCCCGGCTCTATCCTGTAGGAACCCACAAAGGGAGGCTTGAGCAAGGTATACCCAAGTGGCTTCCTCCCCAAGAGCTCGTAAAGGAACCAGAGCCCCTTTCTTGCCTAAGGGATCTACACAGTGCCCAACTCTGCTAACCACAGCTTCCAAATCCACATCTAAACAACCACAGCCCAGTGCAGCCCGAGCTTCGCCTGCTCAAGCAGGTCCTTCCCCAGACACACAGCAAGGACACTGCTGGCCAGGCGCTCCCTGGCTGAGGGCTTCTTACCATCCAGGAGAAGCTCCCTTCCTCGTTGGCTTCCTCACTTGCAGACACAACAAATGCCATGTGACGCCGTCGTTTACCTCTACTCCCTCCAAGTGACTTTTCAGACCTGTTTGCTCGGGAATTCAACTAACGACGCTCTTTCTGTCCATCTTTGGAAAGACTGAGAGCAGTGACACAGACGTGCACCAAGATGTCATGGCTGCTCCTTCAACAAAAGCCTTTTTATAGGATTGGATTTGAATGAAGGAGGGGATTTAGAGAGAGAGAGAGAGAGAGAGAGAGAGCCTTCAAGGTCTTGTCACAGCCAGGCTGTTGGACAGATTCTTTCCCTAGACGATGTAACCAGGGGCTGGGCCTTCCTGGCATCTGGCGAGCGCAGGGGCTGCCGGAGGGGCTGGAGCCCTGTGCCCCCGCCCCTGCATCCCGGTGGAACGCCAGCTCTCCCCAGTGGCTGCCGCCCGGGAGGCTTGCAAACTTGCATATTTGGGGAATGTTTCACACTGGGAAACAGGCCAGGCATTCTGAAGGAGAGGCCACCACCCTCGCCTGCAAAGGTCTCATTCAATTGCTTCAGAAAAGAAGTTCCCAGGAAAGAAAGACAACCTGGTAGTGGCCTCTCTCTCTCTCTCTCTCTCTCTCTCTCTCTCTCCACCATTATAGTCTGCATTCCCAGAAGCCGCTCGCAGCCAAACCATTAGGCAGCCCCCATGAATAGTTAGCTCTCCTCAGCATTGGTCGGAGGGAAGCAAAAGCAGGGGCTTGAGATCGAACGACTGTGTCGCTTGTTGCTTTGATAAGAAAAAGCCTTTTGAGGGCTTCCCCACAAAATTCACTGTAATTGTGAGGGCTCGATCCTGGGGTGAATGGGGCAGGGACTGTTGTGTGACAAAAAAGAAGTCTGTAAAATCAAAAGAGGATGGCCCGGGGGACCCCTGAAGCAGCAGGGTCCTTGCAGACAATGAGACCTCTGTCTGCACACTCCCAAAGGCTATCTTTGAGACTCACATAAGCCTGTAATTTTCAGTTATTGCTGGGACTTGATTCGGTCACTCCAAGTCTGGCAGATTATTTCAATCTATGCGTTTTTCAGGTTTGGGCTATTTTAGTGGTTTACGGTTTACTATATCCAGGGGACTCGGAAATCTCTGAAAGCAAAATATTATTCTCCAGGTATATAATTTGTAGGATGCTTACGGTCTCTTCTCCACAGAGTTTAATATCCATCTAAACACACACACACACACACACACACACACACAGAGGCCCCTTCCTGGTTTCTGAAGAGGCTGACCATAACAGAATTCACGGATACCCACTACCCACCAATCCCCAGGAGACTTGGAACCTTCTCTCTTGCACCCAGCTGAGCCTTCTCTCCCGTACACATCCCACACATCGGTCCTAGAACACAGTGGCCTAGGAGTGACACCATCCCAGCTGGGGCCAGAGCAAGATGTCCAACAGGCTCAGCCCAGATGGGCAGCTGCTTAATGAAAGAGTCTGGCGCAAGGAAGAGAATGCCAGGTCCAAAGTCAGAGAAGCACTAAGGGGAGGAGGGGAGCCCCTGAGGAAAACAACAACTAGCAATGTTGAAACCTTTCAGATCGCCCATAAGAGGGCAATCGCTCTGTATGTCTTGAGACTGAACATTTAATTTCCATCTCCATTAGTGATAACAACCCAGAACTTTAATTCTACCACTTCCTTTTCCTGAAAAATGAACACTTTGCAAGCATCCTCTAGAAATGGAAGTCGAAGAATAAAGAAAGCCTCGGTATCTATTCAGTATGATCTTCAGGAAGCAGATGAGGAGGGTCATGACTCACTGATACGGATGCACTGGTGACCAGGATAGAGAGTCATGGCCAAGGGCTCCGGGGAGGCGAAGAGCCCTCATGCCCACCCACCTCTGCCCGTCGTTCCCCATCGTCACCCCCCTCCCATTCCTCCTGCCCCATCCCCAGGTGAAAACCAGAGGGGATTCTTTTTGGAAACGGAATTTGACATTGTGATTCAGCACTAGAAAAACTTCCAATTTGAAGAAGCGAAAGCTTAGGGAGGGTTAAAGAAGATTCTAGAGTTAGCAAGGGAAAGCCTGGGGTAAAGGGTTGGGATTATTTAGCCAAAAGTAACGGCTGGGAGATGATGAAAAGGCCACAGGCACAGAATGTCTTGATGTTGAAGTCTGTTTTCATTGGAGGGAGAAAAGAAAGAAGGAAAGGAGGGAGGCAGGAAGGAAAGAGAAAATAAAAGCAATGACTTCTCCTCCTCTACCTCCCCACCAAAGTGGATTTTCGAAGAGGAAACCTCGCCTCCAACCCCCACGAGCAGAAAACACTCCCCAGGGTAAAGTTTAGCTAAACGGATGAAATCAAGAAATGAAAGGTACTCAGCGCAGGAACTAAAAATTATTTCCCAATGGGTCTGCCAGCAGCTTTTAATAACAGCTTTTTATTTGGAATAACATCCACACGATAATGCAAAACAAATATGCTAAGAGATGGGGCAAGTTTGAAGAGAGAGAGAGCTGGTATGGAGGGAGGTGAGACGCCTGCATCAGCAAAAGTCTTGTGAATTCTCTCCCCCTCCATCCTTTGCAGCTAACCCCCGGCCCTGGTGGGAAGATGGCTCCTAGGCTCCCTTCTCAGAGGGAGGCAAGGCAGGAAGCCTCCAAGCAGCAGAGGCCCCTTCCCAGCAGCTTTTGTTGGTTCTCCCTCTGTCCCACCTCATCATGTCTAAGTTAGAAAAACAGAAAGAGAGAAAAGTGGATGGACATGGGTTACATGGTCATGGTGCTTCTCTGAGGCCACAAGCGGCCATGTCTTTCCCAGGTGCCCCAGCATGAGGGCTCAGAGCTGGATACAAGAGGGCTGAGGAGTCTGACCAAACAGAAGCCTCCCCCGCATTCCCTGGAATGAGGAAGACATCCCCTCAGACATGAGGGAGAATGTGACCACGAGGGAGGCTAGACAGCTCAGTTCCTGGCTCCTGGCTCCTGCCACTGAGACGCCTTTAGAAAAACAGAGGTGCTAGGAGGCTTGGTGCCTCCTGATTACACGCTCCCCAAAGACCAACAGTCTCAGCACAGAACACGGAAAGCCAACCCCCCCCCCAGGAGGCTACACATCTTCACTCCCCAGGGAAGTGAAACCCCTAACGTTGGAAGGAGTCTGATTTCCCAGGGGCCTTCACGCATCAAAATCAACTCATTCATCATTCCCTTCTGTCAGCTCATGCAGCTCTCAGCCTCGTCCCCCTTGCGACCCACCTCTGTCCAAAAGAAAGGTTTTCAAGTTGTGACGCCAAGACTCTCCTTTGAACACACAGCCTGGGTCAGTCACTGGTCAGCCAGTGGCTGCTGACTCCCTCGCCACTCGGCAGGCACACTGGCCTCCCACACGCACCCTGAGACTCACTCCCTCTTTGTTTCGGCTGCACAATCGGAGCCCAGTTCTCTGCCACCTTTCCCCTGATATTCCTGGAAATGGCGGTTCTTTTCTGTTGGAAGTAAACGTGTTTGTTTCTACTTCTGTTTCATCTCTGATGTATGTTCCTGCAGGTCACATTGCCCTCCGAATGTTCAGTGTTTGCTTTTTTTTAAGAGAATAAGAACTTGAATTCCATTATAAACACGTCCAGGAGACTTCACAAATAACTGCTTTTAATTTAAATACGTTGATCATTGGGAATTAGACAGCTTTTTAAAGATTTTACCTTCGACATCTTTTGTGTGACACAGAATTTAGTTATTACAGAATCTGAGAATATACCAGTTTTCCTCAACATTTCCTGGACTTATCTCTTCTTGCTCTGTGCTGACAGTGCGGAGGCTGCTTGGGATTCCGTCTCCCTCTCTCTCTGCCCCTCCCCTGCTCGCTCACTTTTTCTTTAAAAAAAATAAATAAATAAAACATTTAAAAAATTAAAAAATAATATTAAGATATGTCCGAGATACATTTTTCCTGGTACATTAGAGAATACTCCCTGCATGTGGGATATAGTTCTGGGAATTCTTTTTGTTTCGAGAGACACCTGCCATGTGCCAGATACCTGCCAACCATTAGGTTAAACCCTGTGATTGCCGATTCTCTGCCTCATGTCAGCTCAAAAATGGCACTTTCCTGTGGTTCAACAATTAGACCTCGCCTTCTTGAGATCAGAGTAGGTTTCAGAGAATGTTTTTTAATCTCACTGGTCTTCTCCTGGTCTTTGTAAGAGATGCTGTATTCCCTACTTAAGATACTGTGAATTATTTAGAGGACACAGTTTTCTAGAGTTCAATTTGGGCAAATTAGTACTCCCTACATAAACCAGCATTGAGATTAAAACATGGATGGGATGCTAGCCCTAGCCTGAAGGGAAGATAGTTTAATGGGGACACTTCGAGTTTTGACACTGTCTCATGTGGGAAGCAGAAGTCAGAAGTAGTATCTGATATACAGCAGGAGCTCAATCAATATTTGATAAAGGAATGAATAATGAAAATAGATAAGAGGTATTGAATACCTGCCCTGGGTCAGACAATGACCTAAGTTCTTTATGTCGCATTGTTGCATTGAATCTGTACACTTATCCTATAAGGACAGCCCTATTCCCAATTTATAGGTGAGGAAAATGAGGCACTGGGCAATTACGCGACAGTCCATGGGAATACACAGTGTAACCAGGATGGAAACCCAGTGGTCGGTGTCCTGACACAGGCTCTTAGCTAATAAGACATTTTAAAGGGAGGACAGAAGACAGATGACAGTCAGTTTGATTCGGGGCCCTCTGCCTTTGAGGTCCCTGTGGGAGATTCTGGTAGTTCTGTCCAACAAGCAGGCAGAAATGTGGATGTGAGGCTGCGGCAACAGTGTGGACCAGATCTGGGAGGCATCAGTGTATTTTTAGGTGATGATGCTCTTAGAGAATGTGGAGAGCCTTTTGCTGCGAAGTCTTGAGAAATGCCACTACACAAAGGGCGGTCGGACAAAAGCAGCAAAAAGCCCATGAAGGTGATGGAGAAAGAGCACAAGGGAAGTGATGGTACCACTGCCTTCTCTCCTCTCCTTCAGCCCCAGCCCCCCGAGGTGACCTATACCTTCAGTGCCATCTTGATTTGCAAACTTTATCCACCTCTGCAGAGAGGAGACGCAGAATATCCAAAGACCTTAAAAAAGCCAATTAACACCTCATAGGTGCCTTTCAGACTCAACCCAAAACACACCACAGGCTACATATCCACAGCAGCATCACATCACTTAGCTGGTGGGAATGGCTTATTTTCTGTCTGGGACACTTCTGCCTGGTAGAGCAAAGACTGTAGGCTGGCAGTTCTCAGAGTGTAATATGCCCCAGGATCATCGGAGGAACTCAATAAAAATGCAGATCTGCATGGCCCACTCTCAGGCAGTCTGGTTCAGAAGGCAGGGGTGGGGCCTGGGACTCTGTATTTCTGCCGTCTTTCAGAGGATTCTGATCATTCTGTGGCCCCTTCTTTGAGAATATGGTACTGATCAATAACAATGTAGTAAGTGATCTTATTTAAAGTCATCCTCACACAGAGTTTAATGTATTCCTATCCTAATGTCTGAACACAGTGCTAGAATTATTTCCCTTGGGAGCAAATGTGATCATTAAAAGCTCAAACTTTTCCCTGTAAGTATTGATTCTAGGTATCATCTGACACTTTGATCTGACATTTAATTTGCCATCAAATTCCTGCCATTGATCAAATCCAGGGAAACTGCCAACCTTTCACCCTCATCTGTTACTATCTAGAACCAAATCATCACACTATTCACCCTCAAAGCCAGATACCTTAAAACCAGAAATCAAGTCCTTTTGGTCCTGGCTGTTGAAAAAGAAACAGAAAAAGAAAAATATAAATAGCTGACATAACACATATTACACTTAGTATCTAACCCCTTGGATACTCTTAGCTCTAGGCCAAGGAGAAATAATATGAATTGATTTTTCCCCCAGTAAAGTCCCAAAGGGACAATGCTACCTCCAGCGGCAGCCTCAGGCTAGAGCAAAGCAACAAGCCTGCTCATTGGCCAGAAAGGTACCTCTAAAGGTCAAGACCCTGACCTGGGGAGTGCCCAGATGGCTCAGTCAGTTGAGTGTCCCACTTCAGCTCAGGTCCTGATCTCAGGGCTCATGAGTTCAAGCCCGGTATTGGGTTTTCTGCTGTGGGCATGGAGCCCACTTCAGATCCTCTGTCTGCCTCTCTCTCTGTCCCTCCCCCAGCTCATGCTCTCTCACTCTCGGAAATATACATTAAAAAAAAAAGTTCCTGGGGTGCCTGGGTGGCTCAGTCGGTTAAGCATCCGACTTCGGCTCAGGTCATGATCACACGGTTTGTGGGTTTGAGCCCCGCATCAGGTTCTGTGCTGACAGCTCAGAGCCCGGAGCCTGTTTCAGATTCTGTCTCTCTCTCTCTCTCTCTCTCTCTGCCGCTCCCCCACTCATGCTCTGTCTCTGTCTCAAAAATTAAAAAAAAAAAAAAAAAAGTTCCTGATCTGGAAGTTTGAGGCTCAAGGGACCTGAGATCTGATCTTAGCTGATGTGGTGCCTCAGCCGCCACCATCTGAGACAGATCACAGAAAGGTGGATCCTCACATCCTGTGTTCCAGCTGGTATGAATAAATCTGGCCGTCAAACATTTGGCATAAAGCCTCAATGCCAAGAGAAGTGTGATTTTTGCTGTTTGTTTTAGTGTTATTTATTTATATACTGCCTAGTTCAGAAGGCGGAGGCAGAGATGGCTAATTCACACATGCTGGTGGAATCGGCACCTATATATTTCCACTGTACACGGTGTCCGTGTTAACTGGTCAAGGCTCAGCACTCAGGCTGCCCAGAAAAGTACACTCAGTTCTTAGTGACCTGGGGTCTTCCCTGTCCTGGTGCTAATGGGGCATTCACAGCACACCAGGGCCAGAGCCCTGACTCCTGTACTTCCTGTTCTTTGCCCTCAGTTATGTGCCCTGTCCACTGACCCAGAGTGAAGTTTCGCTCAGAGCCTGGTCTTCACCTTCTCTCAGTCACGTGCTCGCCTCACATTTCGCGGACTCCAGAGCACACTCACTCTATATTTAAAGGTCTGTTCTTTAAACTCATGGCTCCTGGCCAGTCTTTCATGATCTCTACCACATTTCGATCCCTTGCTGTGCTCTGACAAATGGCCCCACATGTTTGCTCAAGCTTTCCTCTTTACTGCGCTCCTTCTCTTAGTCTAAGCAGAGAAGTAAGTAAGTCTCCCCTGGTCACTTCCACGCTATTCTTTTCCACTCTTTGTGTGTTGTTCTAATAGGCAGCAGTGGCAGAAGAGAGCCAGTTTTGAGCACTGCAGAAGGTATCTGAACACAAAGCCTTGGGTAGATACTTGAGCCCTACTGACTAAAAACTGAAGAAGACCATGCAACAAGGTCTTCACAGGCGAACCTCTCTGAGCATTTCCTCAGAGATTCTGCCACAGGGGATTCGGAGCCCCTGTATATGGGGTAGATCCAGCTCCTCTGGGCGAGCCCAGAGGCAGGAAAATTTTATCAGAAGAACTTTCTCCAGCTGCACCCTTCACTTCTCACCCCTTCTCTCTCAACCAAACCCAAACCCTACTTCTTAGCAGTAAAATATTGATTAGAAGAGCAAAGGGAACAGTTACATGAACTAGTTCAGTATTCTCTTAACATCATACACAGAGTTCATGCCTTCTTACTGGCTTTAATACGATTTCTTATTTTTAGAAGGGAGGGGGGTATGGAACCCAGCTCACTACTGACTCAGGTCTCATGTGGAATCATACATTGATAAGCAGGATGTAGGACCTTGACTTTGAACTCAGCTGCTCAGTTTCTTCATTTCACCTCATAGCATTTAATTTCAGTGAGTTATCCTGTTAAAAGTTTACATGAAATAAACCAGTAATTTACAATGTCTATGTATTCACTTAATTTGCCCTAAGTAATTGAAATTTTCAGTATATCAGATACTCATGCCAAGCGGTCACTGCATTTATTTTTTACCCCAGTGGGAGAGTTGGCTTAAAGGCTGCTTTAAATAAAGGGTGTTGTTTGATGACACTATTTACTATGTCATAAAGTAAGGCCTCATACTACCTAAATCTAATCAATCTCTTGCAGACCCAGCTCACATCTTATTTCCTCTGGGAATATCTCCTGTCCACTTCAACTCCTAGAGCTGTCTCTTCCCTCAAAATTCTCATGGTGGTTAATGGTCCCTACATCACATAACTCTAGAAGAGCTACGGCATCCAGTAAAATTAGAATATCTTCATTAACAAAATGCTTTCACACGCTTGTGAAAATCATGTGCAATATCTCATTTGGACTTCTTGTCAAGTTGGCAATTTTCATGTAAATCTCAAGAGAACCCGGATCAGGCATTCCACTCTGAGGCATTCAGGTATTGATGGTCTTTTTCAAAACAAGACAACTAAAAACACAGATACCCATCACTGCACACACCAGCAATGCAATTTCTGAATAGGATTTAATATAATCATGTAGACTGAAATTCAGCCTTTGGAAATGAGTAAGCCAAGGGGCGCCCGGGTGGCTCAGGTGTTTAAAA
Source organism: Crocuta crocuta (assembly GCF_008692635.1). Taxonomy (NCBI): domain Eukaryota; kingdom Metazoa; phylum Chordata; class Mammalia; order Carnivora; family Hyaenidae; genus Crocuta; species Crocuta crocuta. Next base: position 311,742 of record NW_027527143.1, read on the forward strand.
GGCTGACTTCGGCTTAGGTCATGATCTTGCAGTCCACGAGTTTGAACCCCGCATCAGGCTCTATGCTGACAGCTCAGAGCCTGGAGCCTGCTTCAGAGCCTCCGTATCCCTCCCTCTCTGCCCCTCCCCCACTCGTGCTCTGTCTCCGTGTCTCAAAAATAAACATTAAAACATTTTACAAAAAAAGAAATTAGTAAGGCAGGTGATGTACCTTTCAGGAACTGGAAAATATACACCCGAGTCACCATTCGTAGAAAGCTCACTGCCCTACGTAAATAAAAAGGAAGCACTGTCTAGTTCTTTTTGTATGATTAGGGCCCCTAAATGTCCCAAAGTGTCAAGAGTTGTCTGGTTTTTTCCCACAAGTACGCTGAATTTGCCTCTGGTCATTCAGCCACCCCCATGATACCTAAAAAATATTGAAATAGTGCATCATGAGGAAGATTTCATTTTGACTTTATATTCAACTACAAGGAAAGGGCACTCCCACATGTCCCATGCCACACTTGACTTTCTCTGGAAGATTGTAGCTGAACGACTCTATCTGCAGATCCGGGAAAATCTGATATAGGAAACACGGAATAAATTCAGGGCCACGTATTTAGTTAATATTTACTTAACAAGCAGAGATTTGTTTCTGACACAATTCAATAAAATCTGGCAACAGGGAATTTTCAAGGCATTGATAAATGTCTTCTGAACCAATAGACATAGCTTTCCTGGGGATAAAGGTCCAAAACCTGCCACGCAGAACTGATTCAGACAGGCAGTCAAGTAAATTCTACCATCTTCTATCTCCTTTCAACAAAGACTAAAATTCCACGTTAGAATGAGTTCAGAGAAGAAAGCAGAGAAACTGAGGACGTCAGAAAAACCTGCTTCTCAGAAAATCTCCACATTTTAATTTCCATGAGAAATAACAGGTTTTCCTAAGAAAATTAGCAAACATAAAATCACTTTCTACATTCCTATCTTGCATTGTTCTCTACTGGAGTATAATGCAATTATCTATATACATGCTAAGGAAACTTTTATGATGTACTACTCTTTGCTCTTTCACAAATAAAAAAGTGTACATTGAGAGTACATTTTGTCCCAGTATAAATGCTGCCGGGTAAGTCAGCTCTAGAGAAGAAGGGATTGACTCTGACTCCAGAGTGTGTCCTCTGCTGGAGCTCCAGAGTATAGCTGAAAGAAAGAGCATCTGATTCTGCACTGAACACTTTCCCAACTGTTTTGGAGAGATGCTGATCCGGGAGAAGCTACAAAGATGAGACAGGCACACAAAGGCTGTAGAAGGCACTACTCACTCAGTAAACTCAGATATCAAGAAAAGGCAAGGATTCAGAATTAAGGGTTGGAAAGGCAGAAGCCGAGCACACCTGAGTCATCATTGGCTCGGGGCCTTGAGGACCGGTGTGAGCTGCACAGCGATGGGAACCGGAGAGGGGGTGGTGGGCAGTGCTTGACCTGTCCTTTGAGGTCAGTGGTCCAAGGACAGAAGAACCTAACCTGTTCCTGATTCCCAGCTCCTTCAAGGACAAATGGACCCCGACACCTAGGAAATGGTGACGTAGGTCCTGGGTCAGGTTGAAGGTTTTGGCATTTTTCCTATGAGGCTAGAATATATTCCTAACTACAAGGTTGGAGTGCAAGTGCAGAAAGCCAGGGCCTAGTGACGATCATGATCAGGGATGCAAAATTGTACTAGACGATTCCCGGCACTCTCCCCAGTCTGGCTTTTGGAATTCAGTACAGGTTTATCTTATATGGAGAGGCAGGTACCAGTGGGTTTACCGGAGTCCGGTTATTATGCAAACTACACAGAAAAAAAGGGACCATTTTGGGCACCTGGGTGGCTCAATCGGTTAAGCATACAGTTTCAGCCCAGGTCATGATCTCATAGTTGGTAGGTTCGAGCCCAGCGTTGGGCTCTGTGCTGACAGCTCAGAGCCTAGAGCCTGCTTCAGATTCTGTGTTTCCCTCTCTCTCTCTGCTCTTTCCCCACTTGTGCATGTGCACTGTCTCTCTCTCAAAAATAAATAAACATTAAAGAAAAGGAGGGGGGACCATTTTTCATCGTACTCCAGGCAAATCAATGTGATCCTCCCTTTAAAGTCTGACCTTTTTCAGTGAAGAGGTACCAGGACCTGTAAAGGCTTCCTCTTGCAGAGGACTATTCCGGATCAGGTTCTGGATGTGGTTCTGGAAGCAGCTTCCTAAATGAATGTCAGCTCCAAGTAAACAGAATGCACTTTCTCTTGCAAAAGGAATCTGCCCTCAGACAAGGATAGAAAATGGATGTGAGGGGTACCTGGGCGGCTCAGCTGGCGAAGCGTCCAACTTCGACTCAGGTCATGATCTCGCAGTTTGTGAGTTAAAGCCCTGAATCGGGCTCTGTGCTGACAGCTCCGAGCCTGGAGCTCACTTCAAATTCTGTGTCCCCATCTCTCTCCCCTCTCCAGCTCACACACTCTCACTCTCTCTCTCTAACTCTCAAAAATAAACATTAAAAAAGAAAACAAAACAAAAAGGATGAGAAAAGAAGTTTCATATATAAAATAGAGGTTTCCCCCCACTGGCATCTGACTATATATTCAGTATCTTTTGGGTACCGTCGCTAAATGTTTCGTTTTAAAAGTTTCATGGGAATTTTAAAACATCTGGAAAAGAAGCTCAAATTTATGTCACGTTTTTCCTTTAAAGGATATAAGCTGATGCTTTAACGTGTTTTCTGTAGTGTTCTGGAAAATATCTGTATCACCCTTTGTTCATACCCAGTAAAATGCATTATGAAATTTCCTAAATGTCTCATTTCTATAAAATTGCTTTAAAGAATAAATTACTTCTTGGGGTGCCTGAGTGGCTCGGTCAGTTAAGCGTCCAACTCTTCATCTCAGTTCAGGTCATGATCTCACGGTCCATGAATTCGAGACCCGCACTGGGCTCTACGCTGACATCGCAGAGCCTATTTGGGATTCTGTCTCCCTCGTTCTATGTCCCTCCCCCACTTGCTTTCTATCTCTCTCTCTCTCAGAATAAATTTTTTAAAAAACTTAAAAAAGAACTTAAAAAATAATAAATTACATCTTTTACTTATTCTAAAAAATTAAGGGTTCTTACAGTAAAGATAAGAAGTCCATTTACTGGGGTGCCTGTGTGGCTCAGGTGATTAAGCGTCTGACTTCAGCTCAGGTCATGATCTCACGGAACATGGCTTCGAGCCCCGCGTCAGGTCGGGCTCTGTGCTGACGGCTAGCTCAGAGCCTGGAACCTGTCTTCGGATTCTGTGTCTCCCTCTCTCTCTGGCCCTCCCGTTCACGCTGTCTCTCTCTCTCTCTCTCTTTCAAAAATAAATAAAACATTACAAAAAATTTAAAAAAAAAAAAGAAGTCCATTCACCAATACTTCAATCTTTGGAATTTTGATGTTAGGTGTGAAAAAAATTTTTTTTCTTCCCTAGCCCATTTTTCTTTCCAATATAAAATACCTATGCACTTTGATAAGCTTCATCAGAGAAACCATTATTTTAAGATGTTGGCCTGTTTTTATTTGATTTAAAGAACAACAGTTGCCCAAGGGTATCTTTGTGAACCCTATAGGCAAAAAAATATTCTGAGTGAGTCTTTCCTATTAATGGGTAATTAATTTAAGTGGGCTCAACTGTGGGCCCTCCCCCTCTCAAGGTTGCATCTGAGTCTTATAATCTATACGGAGAGGTGTCTTGTCCAGCGAAGTCATAAAGAGAGAACCAGCTCATATTTTCTGGAAGTTATGGTAACTTCTCTAGGAATTCATCTCGCCAACTTGCCTTTTTCACCACGGGTGGAATTTTTGCCAGGGTTAAAGAAATCCAACTGACAAATTTCCGACTGCGGAACAGATGCTGCAGAAAACACCACACGGAGACGAGCACACCCTTCTGCTTACTGATTTTCTGTACAACTTGCACAGAAGAGACAGGTGCTGACCGAGCAGAATACGCAGCCATCTTGCAAACTCGGATCCCGTTTCCCTTTGTTCCCTCTCTTTTTTCGTAATGTCTACGTTTTGGCATTTCTGTGNAGTTAAAAAAAGAAAAGAAAAATTCTGACACTTAAAGAGCTGAGACATGCCTCATAAATTATTCCACTTTTAAGTTAGCGATGCAAAGCACGGCTAGGATGTTTCAGTCTGTTCTATATGGTCTTTCTGGGGTTTTGCCTATGCTGTTCCCTCTGTCTGGAATACTTGTCCCCTCCCACTTACTTGACTGCCTCCCATTGTTCCTTCAGGTCCTGGAGACACAGCGGCACCTTGGGTAAGTCTTCCCCAAGTGCCCATCCCAGAGCAGCTGGCACTCACTTCCTACCACCACTCACGCCACACGGGGCTTCTCCACGCAGTTAGCATGGAGGCCCAGTCTGATGTCAGAGATCAGATTTCAAGATGGAATCCAGTGCTTTCTAACAGATGGATGCTTGGGCATTTATTTAGTATTCGTGAGTGGAGAGGACCGTGTGAAAGAGCCTCCCTTACTGAAATTGTAGTTCAAGTTTTTTTTTAAAGAACATAGTAATATTGATTGAATGACAGACATAGACCAGTTGTAAAGAGGCTTTGCAAATGGGGCAGAAAGGAATAGAGGTTGATTCAGACTAAAAGTTACAGTTAGATATTTTTAAATAGCTGCTATTTATTTTTAAATAGCCACACAAGCTATGATTCTACCTGTTCATAAATACCCAGGAACAAGTTGTTAAAAATAGGTAACTGACTGAATGTAGTCATTAAATAAATGACTGTATTTTACTTACAAATATGGGTTTTAAGTCCAATCAACTGATAATTTAAAGCACTTTACAGTCGAGGCACATTTCCAAAGACTGGATGAATGGGGTCAGTTATCTCATGAGGTAATAAGGCACCCCCTGTGGAGACAGACGGGAAGCTAAGAGCTAATGGTTCACCTGGAACTAGCTGGAACTAGCAGTTCTAGAATGGTGGCTCCTGACTCTGGCTGACCACCGGAAGTACATGGAATGCTTGTTAAAACTACGTATGACTGGTCCTGATCTAGACCTGGTAAATCAGAATCCTTGGAGTCAGGGTGACATCTGTGAGTTTAAAACTCCAGGTGATGAGGGGCGCCTAAGTGGCTCAGTCAGATGAGCATCCGACTTTGGCTCAGGTCATGATCTCATGATCTGTGAGTTCTAGCAGAGCGTCGGGCTCTGTGCTGACAGCTCAGAGCCTGGAGCCTGCTTTGGATTCCATGTCTCCCTCTATCTCTGCTCCCCTGCCCACTTGCACTCTGTCTCTCACTCTGTCTCAAAAATAAACATTAAAAAAAAATTTTTTTTTAACTCCAGGTGATGATTCTGATCACCAGGCAGATAGGGGAGGGTTTCGGAAGGCTTCCATATAAGAAGGCATCTAGATGGGATCGAAAAACTGGTGGGTAAAATGAAGCAAGAAGGCATAGAGCAGGGAGACTCCAAGATCTGGGAAACAAGCCCTCCAGGGCAGGGTGATGCAGTCCAGTGGGGGAGGCGGGGGGCTCCTAGCCAGTAACTCGGGTTTATAGAAATGGGAATCTGGACAAGTCTATTCCAAATCCCTGTTTTCCAAGTATTAGGTTTCAGGAAGGCTAAGTGACTTGTCCTGATTCACAGAGCAAGATCATGGCAGAGGCCAGAGTCAAGCACGGGTATCTCGGAGCCTAAGCTTTTTCTTTCTAAAGGGGCCACTGCAGAGACTAAGGACACTCCCATAAGCCCTCCTGGCCCCACCGCTGTGTGATGGGGATGTCTCCTTCCCATACCTGCTCTCACACAGCAGACAGAAGCTGTGGTATCATCCATTAAGCGGTGTCATCTCACGTGACATCAAAGGTCCTTGATTCTCAATCTAGACATTGCTCAGATTCCTTATTAGAAGTCAAAGACAGGCTGTAGGAGAAGCAACTTAAACTCCGCTCTTAGGTTACCTATTTGGGGCAGTGATGGCAGAAATATGGAATCTCATCCACTTAGGCTGAAACTGTGGGACACACAACATCTCTTCTTTTAGAAAAAGAATAGACTTGGGGCGCCTGGGTGGCTCAGTCGGTTAAGCGTCCGACTTCAGCTCAGGTCATGATCCCATGGTTCACGGGTTCGAGCCCCCCATCGGGCTCTGTGCTGACAGCTCAAAGCCTGGAGCCAGCTTTGGATTCTGTGTCCTTCTCTTTCTGACCCTCCCCTGCTCACACTGTTTCTCTCTCTCTCAAAAATAAACAAACAATAAAAATTTTTGAATAAAAAAGAAGAAAGAAAGAGAATAGACTGACTGCAAAGCCTAACTGCCTGACTTACAAAACGCTTCAGAGTGAGGCAGGGAACTCTAACACAGGATGTCCAGTGAGTCTCCTCTCCTTGGGTTCCCCTCGGTTTTGCTTTCACAGCCCTCGGAGACCCCTTGTGGCAAACTCCAAAAGACGGATGAAATGAATATCCCCACACACCGTTCTGGAAGGCTTCGCACCGGGCGGCATGATCACCCTGAGCAACGCTCACTGTGCTGTGACTAATATTCCACCGTGAGCGTTCATAAGACATAAAGGTCTCCAAGTGGAGGGTAGGGAGTGTTTTTTAATGATAATGATGTGATATTTACTCAGTGCCTACTATGTGGGGTCCCTCACAGTGCATGGAAACAGCAAAGCCTCTGGGCTCCACTGCGGTAACAGAATCTAAGGTCAGAAACAAAAATTGTGTGATCATCCTTCTATTTCTTTAGAGATATTTCATAAGCATGACCGTACAGTAATGCACATGATCACGGGGAGTAAGGTAGTCAGTTGTTTACAAAGAGCTACTTCCTTCCATTTTAGGTTAACTCTCTCTCTCTCTCTCTCTTTCCTTTTCCTTAGAACCATTTTATTTTCATCTCTCCTCCAAGGAGTAAAGTAAAAAAGGGAGAACAAGAAGATGTCCTTTCCATCATGTCGTGGCCCCCACATCAAAGATATAACATCAAAGTAAATAATTGTGAGAAGATGTCAGAGGAAATGAGGAGGTCTTTATGCTGTCCTATTAACAATGACTTGAATGGGGGAAAAACCCACTTCTGCTTCTACTTTTGGCTCTTCCCTTTCTCCCCAGCTCAGACGCTCATCCTGTCAATCACTGCTTTTGCCAAGTGACATGCCGAGTCCCTGATCACAGAACATCAGGCTTTAAGCACCACCAAATCAGCCGAGGGCGCTGGCTCCTCGTGTGGCGTGAGGGTGCCTACGGCGCGGTCTCAGACTCAACTGGCTCTCAGTCCCGGCTTTTTCAGCACCTGTTTTTTTTTTACGACACCATCAATAAAGCCAAGTGTGAGCTGAGAGTGCAGAAGTCCCAAGGGCAGGAAAGACGGGCAGAGGAGGTCAGGCACATCACCAACGGCAGGAACTGGAATCTTCCCTGTCCATCTGTCCACCAGATTCCTTCCGGGTGTGGGGGCTGGAGGCCCTTTGAGTTGCACAGAGTCTCTGAGAGAAGGGTTTTCAGCTCACTCATCCCGTCACTGTAATGCCAGGACTAGTACTAATATCCACACAAGCCACACAGCTACTATTTACTGAGTGCTTAGTATGTGTTCCTTGCATATTGTGGCATTAATTGTAATTATCAATAAGAGCCATAAACCGGGTACAGAGAAATTCTGCACCTGGGGCAAAGCCATGGCTGGTGAGTGGCAGAAGTGCTATTTGAACCCAGGTGCATCTGGAGTCAAAGTTCATCCTCCTGGCCCCCTCAGAACCACCAAGTCAAACACCCTGGCCAACTCAAGTTCGGGCTCTTTCTAGCAGCTGACCCACACCTGGGATTCTTGCGCATGATGATACCAAACTCTAAGGGAGAAGCGGTGTGTTCTTACCAGGACCACCATGTTGCCAAGATCTGGGAGCATCATTAACTACGCACCTGATGTAAGTGATGTGCTCCGGAGTGAAGCAACCAGATGGTATATGTTCCGCCATCTTTCTGGCGCATGGGATATCCAATTCCCTAGGCATAAGGCTACACCTCATCTATCTAGGTAATAGTCTAAGGCCCAGGACCAGTGAGCACTTCATTCTGTGGTCACTGTAGCTTATTCTTGAAGATCTCCAAGGACAAAGATTCTCCAACAACCTCTAGCAAGTTCACCCAGAGGATTCTGGTCCCTCAGATGGAAAGGGTGCGATTCCTCCTCCTTGCCTTTTTTTCTACTTGCTGAAATTTAACAGATTTCTTCCAAGTTTGAAGTCGCCTCTATACCTGTCTCAAGGAGTACAGACTAGCCCATGTCACTCTCCAACAGACCTGAAATAATATATCCTAGCATAAAACGATGGCATCGCGAGGCTCCTGAACTGATGAGAGAGAAGGCACCATGAAACAATGAACCAGAGGAACATTTGTAAACCCTTCTGACTTAAAGAGACTGGCAAAACAAAAAGGCTTATTTCTAAACACTGTAGTCAGCCAAGCTATTTCCAACCTACACTCAATTCCTAGACAATAGTCATGGGTGCTGAAATAACTGCAGCTATTTCTAGCCTCACAAAATAAATACAGGCTGAAAGAAAAGTATAACTTGTAGTAAAAGATCTAATACGGTTGCTCTTGATTAAAGATGTTACTTGCTTTTCAGAGTCTTTTCAAAAACAGCTGGGAAATGGTTACAAGAAGGGGTTTTTTGTTTTGTTTTGTTTTCAGGGTTTGTTGTTTAAGTTCTCAACCTACAACATACAGGAGGGCTCCCTATACCGCCCATCTTCTCTGTCCCTCATTGACAGTATCTTTCCTCATGCTTCCAGGTTCTCGTCTATGCTCAAAGTGAAAACAGAAATACAGAGAAGATAAAGCAGTGGGTCGCACTCCTTCCCTTGCTCGGTTCAAAACCACATTTTCATTTTCACCTTCCTCCACAAAAACTACAGCTGTCCTATGTTTTAGCTCCACAGTCCACCACAGAAAGACAAGGAGCGAGTCCGGTATCATCTTACCAGGTTAAAGGTATTATTTCATGTGGACAGAGGCTGCATGTGGCTTCAAGTTCAAACAACCACGAGTGAGGTGTGGATCCCGCACTATTCGTGGAAAATTCTTCCCCTTGAAATTGGGCTCAAGCTCATGTATGAATTCAGTATGAAACTCCAATTCCTGGAAGGCCTCTAAAATCCATATGGAACCTTCCCAAATGTTCCTTTCTTGATTTCCATCATTCCATGCCTACGAGGCTCCCTCGAAAATCCATCAATGCCTGCTTTCAATGAACATTAAAAGAGTCCAGAAGGCTCTTCTTCCTCCAGGGCGTAACATAAATTACTGGGCTAATGATATTTCTCAGCAATATAAAATGTCAACTTAAACACATAGGTGCATATCCAAAGCCACGCTGGGAGATATTAATTACTTGCCAGCCTTTAGGAAATAGGCTCCCAGCAATACTCTTCTTTATGTTAACATAGCCTATTTGCCTTTTCAGGAGTTTTCAGACCTTTTGTTCCCTCCAAAGACTTAGAGAGTTGTTGCTGCTTTTAAGGAGTCCTATGAAATAAGTCCAAATGTACGCATAATGGAGTATAATATATGGTCTTCATATATTAAAGTATATTATATAACATGTATGTCATTTATATTTATATGTATTTAATATCATTAATATATGTAATACATTATTAAGTGGTAATATATTGACTGATTCCTAAATATCTTTCTTCAAGGAAGGATCACCTTTCTACAGTCTTTTATAGAAGACGGGTTTGGTTTTTTTTCAAGTCTTGATTGCATCGGGCAACTTCTCTCCCAGAGGCAAAGAAAAAAGCTGTGGAAATGGGCAACTTGAGTTCAAAACCAGACATTGCAATTTGCTAGCTATAACCTCTCTGGCTCTGACCCTCAGGCTTCTCATCAGTAAATGGGACAAACAGGACCCACATTTTGTAGGGCTGTAGGAAGAATGAAAAACGCGGTCTTGTCCATAGGAGCCTGGCATGTGGGTGCTCAATAAAGGGGTACATCTTTAATCGCTATAATAAGTGAAATGGGTAGATTGCCCAAATCCCAAACTTCCTCCATAAATGAACCTTTCAAGATCAAATTATATACATTTGTGCAAAACTTCTGCAGCCCCAGAATTCTTCTTCCTGTCTCAGAGGCCCCGACAGTGTCATTCAGGGTCCTGCACCCAGCGGCATCCACTCCTAAACTGCTTTACCATGATCGTCTGAGAAACAAACAGCACAAGTGCCTCATTTTACCTCAATCTGCCTCTCATCTTCCTTTTTCATTTCCACTGACCCCAAGTTTGGGATCTCTTTAGGAAATGCCCAAAATCCAAGTTGCTATTGCTCTACCAACAAATACACTGGTGATTCTCTTTGAATTAGTCATTCTAAAACCACATAACTGAAACACCATTGCAAGCTTCCCCGACTCAGCCACGTGACCTGCCCCTTGGGCATCCATTGCTGCTATGTTTCAGCGAATCCAATCACATTTTCCAAACACCTCTCTTTCTCCTCTCCAATGGCTTTAGCTGCCGAAATAGTTGTGTGAAATCAGGACAAAATTTATGGTTCATTTATACCTGCATCACTTTAGAGTTTCTGACTATCCTGTACAATACATCTGATTACAAGGACTGTAATAAAAATCAGAGAAAAAAGAATAATAATAGCTAGCATCTAGGAACAGCTTTCTATGTGCAAAGCATTGTTGAAAGCGTGTGGCATGTATTATCTCCCTTACTACTGTCATTTCCCCTAGTCCAAAAGCAATTACTGGAAGGTTTCAACTTTGCTTCCCCAGCAACGATCCATTATGGGATGTCCATGAATCTTACCAGGCAGATATGGGCTGTCTAGTCATTTTTCCTACTTTCAGGGACTGAGATCAATAATTCCTTTTAGATTCTCCTGCCTGCTTGTCTCCTAGCCCCTCCCTCCTCCCCTGTAATCAAAGATGTCCTCCCCAGTCAATCCCTGGGGAGGGCGTGGGAGCCCATGGCTGGCTGTCCCCAGGAATCCCATCTCCATCTTGTGCGATGGCCCCCACTGTCTGCAGCCCACAGCTGCAGCTGTTGACCTATGTTTTGCTGCTATTTGCATTTCAAATAAGTTAATAAGAGCAATGAACTAAATAATAAATTGGAGATTTGTGCTTAAAACAACGATAACAAAGGCCTTTGATTAACCCACAGTACCACAGAAAAGCAACTCAGTAATACCACTGATGGTACTTTATACACATTCAGGGCCTCTCAGCTGATTACCTCGGGATTTTTATAAACATCACCCTCTCAATCCAGAGTGAAAAATAACCTCTTTGCGTAGGGAAACTAGGTCAAGACAGATAGAAAAGAAATGTACTGATTTGCATACGGTTACAATTAAAGTCAGTCAATCATTCATACATCTGTTTAACACACATTTACTAAACACTGACTAAGCGCTAGTCGCTGGGCTGCCAGCCAGTTAGGGGGAATGTGGGGAGCTTGCGATCCATTGCCCTATACAAATAAACCTACTGCAATTAGGAGCCGGGAAGGCCAGAGGTCTGGTCCATGATACGCTGCTTCTCAGCTTTGACTCAAGAGGTTTCCCGAGGTCTCAGTCTCCTCAACTATAAAGGGAGAGCGAGTGGGGAGGGCGTTGGTACTGGCTGCTTTCGACGGTCTCTTTATGCTCTGACATTCAAAGGTAACTCAGGCACTTTGTTCTTGTACTGTGTCCCTGTTTATGTCGGAGAAAATGTGGTTTCCTATACTGTGCAGGAAAATGCACGGCAACAGAAATTGGGAACCAGGAGAACCATGCAGTCCCTCAATCTTACCAGGCCCTGGCTTCCTGGTATACAAAACGGGAACAATGACAATTCTTAACTACAGGGTTGTTCCAAGACTTAAAAGAGGTAATGTATGAGAAGTGTGCTAGAAAGCACTATACAAATGTGAGTTATCACTAACACCCTGAAATTTAACAATCACCTTCAGGATTAGGAATCAATAGCTCACCCTTCTTCTGTGCTTCTCTGCCATATTTTATGCTTATACGACTCGATTAGCGCACAACGGCTTTTATTACGTTGCCCTTTTTTCCTTCTAAGAAGATTAGATTCTAACATTTCCTGCCTCCATCTGTTGTCTCCTTGGTCCGTAAGTGTTCTTTGGGCCAGACAGATTTCTGTCGTCTTCTAAATCAAATGCTCATTCCCTCGGGTGGTGGTGGGCAGAGGGGGGGCACTTAAGAAATTCCATACTGACAAAAAGTAAGCTGAGGAGCAGGGAGTGGTCAATGTCCTCGGGAAGGTCTGTCCCCCCTCTCCCACCCCAGGCTGGTGCTTTTTCCCTACAGCCTTCACCCAGCCTGGCGTAGCAAGTGTAGTGGCGAAAGCCATAAAGGAAAATCAGTGTTTCAGAAGCAGAGGAAGTGAGACGCGGGGAGTGGGGTACGGAGTTGCGAGCCTAAGGAGCTAGACGTGTCCAAAACAAAAATCCTTCAACCACCTCCTGTACTTTATCAGATGTTCCACCAAAACGCTACTCAAAGTGAGGAGAACACTGTAAAGAAATGACGAGAGTCAGGAACTATTTGTAACACGGCCATCATGGATGGCCACTGTTCTCCCAAATCTGCTGACGGTGGGAACACAGTGCGGAGACCCGAAGTGTGGTTTCCATGTGCCTGGAACTGATGGTTGTGCGATCCCTCAATCAAGGGCATGACCCCCGCACAGACTTAAACACCCTGCCCTATTTACAGAGAGATTTCATTTAATCCATCACATATTTTTGTTGTTAGTGTAACTACCAGAAACTTCTAAAGACAGGAATACACAAAACCACCACCTCTGTTTCTGAGCCAACACATTCTCACTAAATCATACTCTCAATCACCACTTTTGTTAAGTCAGTCCACAGCTCAAGAACCACCAATGGCTCCCAAGTGTTCTCAGGACCGAACCCAAACTCTTCAGCCTAGAATTTACACTCTTTCACAACCTGGCTCTTTGCTACACTCTGGAGGGAGCAAATGTACAAAACAAGGGATTATCACTCTTAAGGAGTTTTATATTCTAGTCAATGAGGCCAAATCCTTACATAGAAAATGTTTGGAAAATACGATATTCTAGTATAAAAACAATAGCTGAGCCACTGAAGGGACACAATGTGTAAGGGCATGGATCTATCTCCCATTCACGAGAATGCCCAGCCTTCCATTTCTACTCTCTTCAGAAAAATACCTACTCCATTGTTCAACCTGAAGGCTAGAATAATCTAGGCTTTGGAGCACCTTGATGACACACAAAAACTTACAGTGCACCTGTTTTGTCAGGGCAAAGGCTCCCCGGCTGAAAAGATTTCCAGCTTAGAAGACAACTCTCCAGGGGCACCTGAGTGGCTTAGTCGGTTAAGCGTCCGACTTTCGCTTAGGTCATGGTCTCACGGTTCGTGGGTTCGAGCCTCGCGTCGGGCTCTGTGCTGACTGCCAGCTCAGAGCCTGGAGCCTATTTCGGAGTCTGTGTCTCCCTCTCTCTCTGACCCTCCCCTGCTCACGCTGTCTCTCTCTCTCTCCTAGAAATAAATAAAAATATTAAAAAAAAAAAAAAGAAGACAACTCTCCAAATGTACAGAAACGGACAGGAACTGTTCAGTGTTCACAGTGTACAGAGAAACACATGAAGGGGAAGGCCTGAGAAAGCCCAGGACCTGCCGGAATCCCCGGAACCAGGGGGTCTGAGGGAAAGAGCCCCCAGGAGTAAGAAGCTGCCTCCCAAAACCCCTGACACTGGTCACAAAAAGCAGTACAACCGGTAGGCTTGGAGGCCTTTTTCTACGTGCACCTCCCGAGCTGGTCGGGGTCCCGTGTTTATTTACTCAGGAAAACCTTGGCTGGCAAAGCTCATGAGCTCGGCTGGGCAGGATGCTGGGCACGGCTGAGCCGATAAGCCTCACTGCTTGGACACTCCCTGCGATCTCGCCTGCCTGTGGCCACGTGCAGGGGCCACATTAACTAAAAGTTGTCAGACGTCCTTTTGTGTTGTATAGACACTACCTCTGTGTCTGTGTACAAATAGGCAAAGCTGTTAACAGCAAACTGGAACGGGCCCAACGGCATCCAAATGGTCCAAAAACATGTCAACCTAACATACGCTTGGAGGAAAGTCACTCAGGCTGTGTGGCATCACACAGGGGCCCTGAGCAAGCTTGTCCCAACTCCTTGGCCCCTAAATCCTATGCCCTCTGCTCATGAGGATACTTCATGTACACACTATTTCTAGAGAATATGATAGTGTCAGTGACAGACAACCAAGAGCGATCTAGGAATGGGAGACAAGTAATAAAGAAATTAATTTCCCAGTGGAAACATAAGCAAAATAATAAATGTAATAATAGCTCCGTACTAATACACTTGCTTTGGGTTTGCTTGTGTTCAATATGAGAGATGTGCGGGGCATTCTGATCAAGTAACTCCTGGCTAACTCTATTTCCAACCTGCAAGTTTTAGTCACAAATTATGTTTTGAAGGTCATCCTGTCACCTAAGGAAAGATTTTTTTTTTCATGGAACTCCTAAAAACAATAGCACAAGGATTTGGGAAGGAAGGCGTCTGTATAGCACACTGGCCACAAGGCCCCACAGCTGAGAGCTGGAGTTGTTCTCGGCATTTCCATTTTCATTTGTTATTCAAAGTTGACCTGCGGTCTCTAAACAAAGGGTGAGGATCTCCTGTCCCCTTGTCTGAGGACAGACAGAAGGGAACCCAGAGAATTAATAAGGAAAAGTAGACTGATTTTGTTATCTTCAAGGGTTTATCTTCCTAATTGCCCATCTCATTTATCCCCACGCCACCCCACCCCACCACCATCCAAAGCCGCAAACCGTCTCGCTGGCCGGGTGGCCTCTCCAGGATTCGATTCCAATCCACAATTATAAATTATCACCACACTCTCCCCAGGCCTCAGTTTTGCTTGTCTTCACTTTACCCTTGAGTAAGAGTGGAATGGAAGATTGGTACCCACGAAATACTACTACTTCTAACAAATATTTCCAGACTTTAGCCAATGAAAAGACCTCATTACCTTCACGTGATTAAGCTTCCATGATTCTTCGGCGATTCTCGTCAGGTCAGATCTGGTCCATTTGGGAAACGGTCCACAGCAGGGAAGATGATGTAGGTTTGGCACAGGGGGCACAAGCCCTCCCCGCCCCCTCCTACGAGAACGCAAGCGGCCAGCAGCACAGCCCGTTGCTATGTGGCAGAGCAAGGCTAACATGTGGTCTCATGTGTGCAAATGGGAAGGGATGGGAGACAAAGCTGTGCAGAAAGCCTCAGCAAACACATATCTGAGGCAAATACAAGGTAATTGAGTAAATATTTGTCTATCATCTGCTCAGAATTCATAGAGTCAGATGCCAAACATAGCCATAGTACAATTTCCTGACTTAAACTTGGTTTTCTTATACTCACTCCTGGGACCTCAGACAGGCTTTCTGCTCAGACTTCAGACGGCCTTGGTTTCCTTGTGGTTCCTCTTGGGGAACCAACCACATTGCTTCTGGTTACAGCAAGGCCGGCCAGAGGCCCAGCATCCACACTGTAGCCACACTGACTGCAAAGGCCTAACTGCACAATGTTCTCCCTTGAAATGGTCTTTTTCAACAAAAGCTATACTTCTTTTAAAACCTGGCTGATTTATAAGAAATGCCATAAAAAATAGCATGAGATTTTCCAAATACTTCCTTTTTTCCTGCCCATTTCCTTCAGAGACCTGCTTTTGGTCAACATAATGCACGGGGAAGGCAGGGGAGAAAACATGGTTAGAGGCCTGGGTTTTATTTTAAGAAGTGAGGGGCTGACTGCTTAACTATGTCACACCTCTCTTAAGAAAAAAACCACCTTGTTTTTTATGTATATAAAACAAGATAGGAAAATCTACATACATACTCTGTTAGAATCCTGTTCTGATTTTACCTTTAAAAAGAACTACCTTTGTTGTTTTTTTGGGTTTTTTTTAATGTTTTATTTATTTCTGACAGAGAGAGAGAAAGAGAGAGAGACAGAAAGACAGCATGAGCAGGGAAGGGTCAGAGAGAGAGGGAGATACAGAATTCAAAGCAGGCTCCAGACTCTGAGCTGGCTGTCAGCACAGAGCCCAACGCGGGGCTCGAACCCACAAACCGTGAGATCATGACCTGAGCCGAAGTCAAGACGCTTAACCAACTGAGCCACCGGAGCGCCCCTAAAAAGAACTACCTTTGGAGTGCCGGGGTGGCTCCGTCAGTTAAGCATCTGACTCTTGATTTCAGCTCAGGTCACGATCTCATGGTTCATGAGATCAAGCCCCACACTGAGCTCCACACTGTCAGCACGAAGCCTGTGTGGGATTCTCGCTCCCCCTCTCTCTCTGCCCCTCCCCTGCTTGTACACTCTCTCTCTCTCTCAAAGTGAATAAATAAATAAACATTTAAAAAAAGAAAAAGAACTATCTTCTAGATGAACTGAGGAATCCCACCATGGATCTGAACAGTAAAAGGACATGAATGGAACAAATGAGGAAATCCAAATAAAATCTTTAGCTTATCAATAGCACTTTACCATTTGATTAAAGTGCCGTGGTTAGATAAGTTATTAATAATGTAATAGAAGCTGGCTGAAGGGTCTACAGGAAGGCTCTGTACTATCTTTGCATAAATCTAAAATTACTAAAAATTCTGTATAACTAAAAACTGAAAATTTTTCTGTAAATCTAAGATTATTCAAAAATAAATGACGAAATAAATGTCAAAAGTGAGTAAAGGCACACTCAGTCCAACAATGGTTATTTCCTATCTGAAAAACAAGGGAGAGAGCTGACAGAACCATGGATTATTCTAGAACCAGGACCCAGGTGAGCCTGGCTCAGCACGGTAGGTTCGGGAGCCGACTGACAGGGCAGCGACCCCACGCTCCTTTCAGTCCTGAAGAGATGGCCATTCCAAGACTATAACAAATTATGAAAGTAAATGCATGCCCACTGTGGGCAGCTGGGATGCCACAAACGAAGCAGCAGCCAGCATTCACCCACATCAGCCTCCCCGGAAACAATCATTCTTGCTCCTCTTTCATTTCCATACATTCGTTTTCTTCAGAGTTGAAGGCATATTGGAAACCCGCGGTCCTGCCTTCTTCCCTTACTGCCCTGTCACAAATGACTTCCTCACATTAATCCAAAGCTCTGCAAACACAAGGGCTAATGGCCGCCCACCAACTCCAGGTGTGCCCTTTTCACAATCCACAGCACCACACACACCAACCGCTGCCGTCAGGGTGCCTCGAAGTTACGGCGGTGCGCTTAAGGGAAAAAATCAGTCCTGTATCCAGTTCTCTCTGGGTTTTAGTTACTCCTCACTGGTAAATTTGACAAAACAGGTTGTTCCAGAATGTTTGGGTCCATTTTGACTCTGTGGCCAGCTAACGATGCTTAGGATAAAATACCAGTCACCACCAGAGAAAATCTGAGATGAGAAAACAGAATGGAAACCCAGTGCCCCGAGTAATATTGGCATAAACCCTTAAAGGGAATCAGTAATTAGCGTATATTAAAAAATAGCAGACATCAAGACCTAGAAGACTATGGTGTGGATTTAAGTGAGCCAGCCTGCCTGTGCCCAGTAAGTCAACACATTCATATTTGTAAAAACAAAGTGGGAATAAGTAACTGTCCAATTTTAAGAAATGGGTGAAAACGTAGGTATATAAAGGATGCAGAAATGGCCCGGGCCTAGCTCCTATTAAGGACAGTGGGATCCCACATGACACAGGCACGCATGCACACGCACACGCACACGCGTACACACACACACACACACACACACACACTAAAATAAACTTAATCCTGCTAAGATTTTCCTCTCCACGGTGCACTCAAGTGGCTACACCAATATTCAGGAAAGAAAACCAAACATACACAGGGAAGTTGGCTTTGAGGAATAAAGTTAAATTCCTATTTGAATTTCATTTGCCTCACTTCCTTCTGGCTCCAGGGTCTATCTAGAACTAGTAGAGAAAATTTTCCTTTTGTTTCTCATCTCCTGTCCCCAATGTACCCANCCCCACCCCAGTTTTCTGTTCCAGCCTGCGTGTCTCCAAGACTCTGAATGAAAGTAGAGAGGAGTGACAGAAGAAGACAGAGGCATCCCCACCAAACAAACAGACCCTCTCTAGAGGGCATTCTGGGAGAGACTTGAGACAATCTGTTTGGAAAATCAAGTTCTCTGATCTGGGGAAGCTGGACATAGTCATACTCCTGACCTAACAATCTTTTCAACAAAGGCCCCAGATCACCAACATTTCTTGTCAAATGTATTCATCGACATATGTCAAGAGTAGACAGTCAAACAAATGTCAGTTCTGAAGAAAGGGAAATTAAGGGTTTGCTGACTACCTAAGTCTCAAAATGCTTTACTAGTTCATTTTTCCAAGGGCAGGGAAATCATTTGGTTAGAAACAGGAAATGTCTTCCAAGTTAGTTTGAAGGACCAGTGTTGCCCAACACCTCAGGATAGAATATGACATTCTCGACCATGTAACTTTCTAAAGTCTACAAAGAGCAGAAAACCGTTGGGATTTACATGTGAATATTCACTAAGATAAATACATATTTTTTATATATAAAAACTGTTCTTATATTTAAAGACAGTTACCACATCCCTAATTTGGGTGATTTCCCCTCCTCTGTACCCAAAAGAAGTTTTGGAAACTACTGTCCTGAACTCCACTTTGCATGGGCCCTTTTAATTCTCACATTCATTTTCTCCTTTGGGTCGGGTAAGAAGGTTTTGTTTCTCCATCTATAAATCTGCCCGTGAGGACACCAAACTGGATCCTCCTCTGGTTCACTCTGTAGTTGGCAGGGTTTCCCAGGCAACAGCCACCAACCCCAGTCCATCGAATAGCCACCAATTTTCTCCCTTGACATCTCTCCCAAGCCCTCCCCTCCCAGCTGGCCATCCCCACCACCCCACTAATCTGTCTTCGGTGGATGGAGAGCATGGGCAGTGCAAGGGAGGCCACGTGAATAGCAGCCAACTAATCACCTAGCGGGGTGTCCCCTGTGGGCCTCACTCTGGGCTTCCAGGGACTGAGCAGCTATGTCAGGGCCTCCTTCCCTCCCAGATTATCTCCCCTCCTTTTTTATACATTTTTTTAAATGTTTATTTTTGAGAGACAGAAGCAGAGACAGAGCACGAGTAGGGGCTCCTTATCAGAAAAAGATAAGGAGACAGAATCTGAAGCAGGTTCCAGGCTCTGAGCTGTCAGCACATAGCCTGACGCAGGGCTTGAACTCACAAACTGTGAGATCGTGACATGAGCCGAAATCAGTCACTTAACTGACTGAGCCACCCAGGCACCTCCCCTTTCTTTTTTTAATTACTAAAAAGGACTCTTCCAGTAATTCATATAACCTAGAATATAAATAGCTATAGAGCAAGTGATAAGGCACAGGTATTCTTCAAGATATACCCAGTATATATACTTGGCGCAATAACAAAGACAGGCCTTTCTGCTACAACTTCACTGAGAAAGGTGCCAGCAGTGCTGATTCTAGGCTTTGCTATTTTTTTTTAATTTTTTACACTGATTTATTATTGAGAGACAGAGAGAGACAGAGCAGAAACGGGGGAGGGGCAGAGAGAGAAGGAGACACAGAATCTGAAGCAGGCGCCAGGCTCTGAGCTCTCAGCACAGAGCCCAACATGGGGTCCAAACCCATGAACTGTTAGATCATTACCTGAGCTGAAGTTGGGACACTCAACCGACTGAGCCAGCCAGGCACCGCATAAGCTTTGCTTTTTTTTAAAAGAGGATTTTGAGAAAATAGATTCTTCCATCAGCTGTGTATAAGAGTACCCTTAGCACATCCCACTGCCAATTAGGCTCTGCTTTTTAAAAAGGTTTTAGATAGGAGTGCCTGGGTGGCTCAGTCAGTTAAGCATCTGACTTCGGCTCAGGTCATGATCTCACGGTTCACGGGTTCAAGCCCCACGTCGGGCTCTGTGCTGACAGCTAGCTCAGAGCCTGGAGCCTGTTTCAGATTCTGTGCCTCCCTCTCTCTTTGACCCTCCCTTGCTTGTGCTGTCTCTCTCTCAAGAAACAAATAAAACATTAAAAAATTTTTTAAATAAAATAAAATAAAAAGGTTTTAGGTACCCCAGAAAGGGGGCAATGTGCATGTCAAAAGCATGTACTTCTTATCCTTGGAATCGATTTGCCCCAGACCTACAAGGCCCTCAGACTCTCTGCCTGGGGATCCTGGAGCGTTTTAACTCAAGAACACCTTCCACTGGTATTCAAAGGTATTCTGAGTAGTGAGCTCTGGAGCCAGAATGCTGGAGACCTAGCCCCATCTCCACCGCTCACTGGCTATGTGACCTTGGGCAGGCTACTTAACCATTCTGAGCCCATTTCCTTATGGCTAAATGGGGATAAGCACAGTACCTTCCTCGTGGGAGGTTGTGAGGATTACATTAGTTAATACACATAAAGTGCTTAGAGCAGTTCCTGGCACATGGTGAGTTATTAACTCACTAAATGTTAGTTATTATCATTATTAGCTGTCATCGAGAAGGAAGATCAAGGCAGGCTGGCTGCATGGATGGAAAGGAAACAAACCCAGACTCAAAAGCCACCGGCTCTAAGGAAGGCAAGGATTCTACCCTAGGATATGATTCACCACATATGAAATCCCTAGAAAGGTGGCCTGCCTGAAATTATTTTTAGATTTAATGAAAAAAGCAATCTAGTCCAAATTAGATGAGAGCTGGATGACTGAGATCCAGCCCTGGGGCACTCTTCAGATTTTTTGTTCTGGTGACATGCTGAGCTGAAATAAATTGATTTAAATGAGTTAATAAAAAATTCAGTCTCCCTCCTTGCTAACAGTTTTGCACAGGTTTCTGAAACAGCTAGACTGAAGAAACTCCTTCCTTGTAAAAGAGAGTCTCTCCTTCCAAAAGAAGAGTGTACATTTAACTTATGTAGCTCTTCTCAAATCACTCTCGGTGACCCCCTGATTCGGTCTAGCCCTTTATCCAGCATCAGACTTCCTGGTAGGATTCCCAGCAAACTGCCCCTATTTCTGGGTCTTACTTTAGTCCTGGGTGGAATTTAATGGATTTGGCTGGTTGCTTATCATGAGATCTATGTGGAAAAACATACCGTGCTTCATGCATAATAAATACATGGCATTTCTAAGACAATGAAGATGAATATATCTGCGATCTAGAGTAAGAGCCTCTAAGTGCCCACTGGGCATTATCATAATTAGCAATGATTTAGAACAACTCAATTTGCCACCATCGCTGCCTTGTGCCTTAAGGAAATCCACCAACACTTCACTGCTTCTTGGAGGAGATGCTTGGAGTCTGAATGGAATATTGTCAGGTGAAATTAGGCCACTTCTGAGTTGTGCAACATTCCCCTTCAAAATCTTGCTGATTACGCAAACACTGAATAATTACACTGATTCATGCATTATACTCTATCAGAATGACAAAGCATTCGCACTGGCACCCCATTTCACTTTGCTAATGAAAAACAGCAAGCTTTTAAGACCACCATCCATCAAGAGAGAACTCATTCAGAGTAATGACAGGTGCACGACAATGAAAACGGGATTTTTTTTTTAAGAACGTAGGCTGCTGCCAAAGATTAAAATCATTCCATGTTTAATATCATTCTCTTTCTTTGTGTTCCTCTGAGGTTTAGGATTTTCTTTCAGCAGGGAAGTAAAACGGTTGATGCAAGAGACCTCAAATTCCCAGGAAGATCTTTTCGATAATTTCTTATGATGCTGATGCGCATGCACTTCCACCAGGGTTTCTATCTAGAGACCAATGCCTTTCTCTTCAAGAGTCCTGTGGGTAAATCTGCACAAGGGTGGTTCTCAAAAATATTAATAAACTGAGCTGAGGACGGAGTTTGTCCCAGACAGTGCCCCCCACAGCTGTACAGAATGTGATCTGCACTGACACAGAGAGTAATTCACAGGCAGCTCTAGAGACAGGCAGGGATGGGGCCCTTCTCTAAAATCATGCACAAGTGGCAACAGTCTCCAGCAGCTCAGATGGCCAAGACAAGAGAGGGATTTGTGTTTTCGTTGTAAGAAGGAATAGTATTCCAGGATTTCCCCCGTGCAGCCTCCTCTCCCACACTTCTAGTTACGGCCTAGACTACACCTCAGAGGCACTACTTGGCTCATTTTTTTCCCCTTGCACCCTGAAAAGCACTATTGAAAAGATCCAAGCATAACACTTCATGTGTTCAAAAGTTCTTCATCCAGCAGTCTCAACTAGAAGACATTCAGCCTAGAATCCAGGAAAAACAGCGCGGGGAAAGGAGTCCTAAAAATAGATGCCACTAAGTCAAAGCACTGAAGTTCAAGGACTTTATTCCAGGGAGATCCCTTAAGGTTTATCACAGATCAGGTGTCTCCCTCCCTCCCTCTCTCTCTCTCTCTCTCTCTCTCTCTAAGTTTAATAGGTTTAATGGCTACGTTTTGATTCTACTGAAGATTTGAAGGAATAAAATTGAAGGAAGGTACTGGGTGGAACAGTTTCATGTTCACCTGGAACCTCAGAACGTGACCTTATTTGGAAACTGATCCAGAATGGGTACAGAGAAACAACTAAAGATAATTTAGAAAGAAACAATCTATAGTACCACACAAGAGAGGAGACCAAAATGGAGAGTATGTTTTCTAAAAAACACGTATATTTAAAAACCACAGCTGGGACCGTTTCGTGTGTTGGCAAACCAAGAGGTTCTCTCCAATAGGACACTAAAGGCATAATGACATAATCCAACTCTGGACATTCACTTTCAACTGGTTTTTAAAGGGCTGTATTCTGCTTAGCTGAAACAGGGCTTCGCTGCTCTGCCTCACCCCACAGCATTAAAAAGGAAATGTATTTGTTTCCTCCTTAAATTGCACTAAACATTCCCTTTTATGTTTAGTATCTCAACATGGCAGTGTTTTCTTCCGTTACTAAATTCTTGGGACTAATATTTCATATTTTCTTTTCTGGGAATCCTGGTCCAACTATACAGCTTATCTATGGTATGTATAAAGATTTTTCTATACATAGTCAATATCTGTATCTTTCTATAGCAACTACTCACACTCACACCCCTTAAGAATACAACAGAAAAATCCTCTGAACATTAACCTAGTGACACCTAGCCGATCAAACCTTTCACTATGGATTTCACACAAGAACCAGAAAACCTTATTTCTATGAAAGTGACCTTGGAATGATTGTATCTTGTCTTCAAATCACTTGAAAACTCTCTGTGCCTCAATTCACCTTCACCTCTTCCATCTATTAAGACACAGAAGATAAAAACCAGAAGTTAAAAATGCTTAAATATAAGCTATTGCCCACGTAAAAAAATGGCCCGTATCAGTCCTGAGTTACTCTCAGTCTCTGCATGAACACCATGTCCTGAAGTCAGGTTACCAAGCCTTTTTGTTATTGTTGTTGTTGTTGCTGTTGAAACTTATGCTGGGGAATTTCTTGTTCCACTTGGGGTGCACTTCTTTTCCTGAGAAATTCTTTATCTTCATTTCAAGTCTCACGAACTTGAAAAGTCTAAGTCTCCTCAAAACACCTCTGAAAATGAGAAGCACACACCTTCATGTAATTGCTTTTAAAACGATCTATTTAAGGGTCGATATTATATTTGTTTGCATGTCATTATTTCTCAAGCGGCTCCACTATCCTGGCTTAGAGCGTTCTGGACACAGTTTCCCTGCCTCTGGCCTAGCAGTCAGAGGTTACAGGACACCGGCGGTGCGGAGAGCCTGCCCCTCCTTTTTGCCTTAATGAAAGGACGCGCACGCGGAAAGGCAGGCCCCGCCCACAGGTGGGCGGGCATCCCCACTGATCCCCTCGGCACGTGGAACCGCGCCCAGCTCTCGTCCCACTCCAGGGGGGGACTTTATTCAAGTCCCTTAACCTTGGCTTTAACAGGGCTCAAATTTACCCTCCTCCTCCAGCCAACCTAGGGAAAGTGCGATGGCTGGGGGTCGCATGTGGGCGCAGAGAGGGTGGCGTAGCCCCGGGCCAGTCCCTGACTGCTGTCACCCCTCCGAGCAGGGAGCCAAGGTGGAGAGGGTCAGCAAACTGTCGCTCCTTAAAGCTCCCCATGTCTCCTTGCTTCTGTCCTGTCAGCATTTTAGGAGTTAGGGCTGGGGGCTGCGTTCCAGAAATAATAAAAACCGCCCATTTGCAGAAATACGTGGCGGGGCTTTATGCCTCGGAGCCTCTCTGCAGCCGAGCTGGGAGACTACAGGCAGACAGTGTCTGGTCAGTGAGGCCTGCCCCGGTGGAAAGCATTCAAGATGCAGGGGAAGGTCTGCCAGAGCCAGTACAAATGATGGATTTGCCGTCGCCCCCACCATAACGCAGAATTAGGGTGGAAACAATTGGAAGGAGTATTTTCTTTTTCAACCAAGCCTCTTAGTAATATGATATCATTGCCTTTGGCTTTTCTTTCCTTTCTCTCTTTTTTTAAACCATGATCCTCTTACAAACCAAACATAAAATAGTCTCAGAACCTCTCCATATAAGGAGTTTCCAGACAGACTGATTCTACACGTCGTTTCTTGGGCTGAATGGAGAAAGTAATTCTGGGGCACTTGCAAGCTCTCTGAGTCATGCATTATGGGGTAACTGAGGGAGTGGCTCACTCGGGGGAAAGGGCCTAACCTTTTCAAGCCCCAGGCTGGCCATGAGTAGGAAAAGTCACTCTGGCTACTGGTCTCCACTTCACGTGTTAAATGGTTTCAAAAGATCCATCTGGCCTGAAGACAGGGCTGATCTGCTGGTGAAATGCCCTGCATGAAGGCTCAGAATTCAGGTCTTTTCATCTACTTCTCACTGGGTATCAGGCGATTAAAGGCCTGCTGATGAAATTAAAGGCTTGGGGCTACTGAGTCCTATTCAAAGACCTCCAACCATTTTAAATCCTAGAGCACTGAGCCACAACTCTTCAGCCCTGATGGCCACACTCTGAGGTGTCATCAGAACCACTGGCAGATCAAGGGCAGAGGAGAGGGGAAGAGGGGAAAAGATGGGAGGGATCAAGGAAAGCCAGAGTGGGAGAGAAGAGCAAAGTGCAGGAACGTCCGCGGGGAAGCATGTTGGAGAGTGAAGTCCTGGGCAATGCTCAAGAAGACAGACAGGCACTAGAAAAAGCAGGTGAAGTCCTGCTGAATGTGACGCTGAGAGCCACCACCCGCAGGAGCTGCTGCCTAGGACTGGTTTATTGCAGGGGCCAGCATTTCCATCACAAGGACCCACACACTGAGATTGGGATTGAGACACAAAGGGAAAAAAACGTAATGGACACTAGAAACCAAACAATGCCCCCTTCGATCCTGGCCCTTTAATTCCCTCAAGTTACCTAAAGTTGAAAGGATTTCATCCCTCTGTGTGAACGTAATATGATTACGCGCATAGTACAGCTTTACCTCTTTTCAGGTGCATTCTTAGTGAAAATTATTGGAGAAGTGGAAATCTTCTCTTTAACATGCTCCTCCTTTGTTGTCTTGAGTTTGTGTTTCTGTCACAAGAAGCTTAATACAGAAAGATCTATTCTTTTTTCCTGCTTCTCTGCAAAGAGATTTGTGATATTTAACAGTTCTCAAGGATACTTAACATTTTTTCTCTCCATTCTGGAAAAAGCTCTCTACCAGTGTTCTTCAAAATAAAGCCTGCAAAACTTCAGTGTGGCATGAAATCAAATTAGTGAGTCACAACCGGTATTTTTCAAATATTAGAATAAAGTGGAAGAGAAAATGTCACAAGGCGTTGCAGAGAGTTAAGGACGGGTTTTGTGAGACTCTTGCTTCAATTTTATAAGTGGGCCTGATCACCATGTATATTTTTGTAATGTCATTAAGATGAAAGAAGTTTATAAAAGATTCCTATACAATAGTCTGCCATTAGGTGAAAGAATAAAATCCCCCAAACTGGGTCCTTCTTATGTGCTATTTACTGGATATAGATCTGCTGCCCCTTTAGTCTTAATTCTAAGACTACCTCGACCACTGAGGAGATCAGAATTAACTTAATAATTGCAAACTTGAAAGTACAAGCCAGCTTTGTTCATATTCTGGGACTTATCTCTCCTTCCATTTTGTGATCTCCAAGAGAGAATTAAACTGCCTTTCTGAGCCTCAACTGCAGCTTGACTTATGTCATGGTAACTTCTTATTCAAAAATGACAGGACCAGGATGATGTCAGCTGCATCTGATCCAAGGGTGTGACCCAGAAGAAGCCTCGATCTTCCTCAGCCTCGCTCAGACACCACAGACACCCCACCACCACCACCTCGTGAGTCTCAAAACTGCATCAGAATGCCAAACTGCAAAAAAAAAAAAAAAAAAAAAAAAAAAAAAAAAAAACACAAACATGAAAAGAAAC
>NW_027527143.1:338222-499361 GCF_008692635.1 Crocuta crocuta
AAACATCCAGCAGTGGAAGAAAGTTCGGAATCCAGAAACTTTGGTGACCTGCCCAGGGTAAGTACAAAATGTATTAGTAGAGCAGCCAGAACAAGAATTCAGGCTTCAGGGTCCCAGCCCCAGTGCAGTGCACTTTGATACAGATTAAATATGGAGGCACGGAATGACCCTAGAGGCTACCAGAGCTGAAGACAAGAGATTAGTGAATTTTTGTCTCAGCTGGCTGTTCTATGTATCTACTCTAACCTCCTTAACTCAAAGTGACATCTGTGGCTTTTCGTGCCATGTCATTACTCCACTACATACTACTTTGAGGTTTCTGAGGTTAGTATGCATAAGAGCTTTCCAACCTCTGACTCAAATGAGCTCTATTTTCCCCAAACATATAACTTACTATTCAATCCTGTTTTCATGAGAAATACAAAAGCAATCGTGATTCATGTCTCCAATGCTAGGCTTATATGATTTTTGAAAATGTTTATACTTTTTTCCGACTGTAAAATAACACGTGCCCACTGTATAAAATGTAAAATATTACAGAAAAAGATAAGGAAGAAAACTAAAATAATTTGTGGACCTACTACTCAGTGATAACCCATATTAGAATGCGGGTGTATTTAGTCTATCAAGGTACAAAAATTCTTTCGGAACACAACTGTGCTTAATGTGAAAAATACCTTCATATATCCTGCCTTTTTCACTCAACATTATACATCAGTAAAGACTCTTTATATATAAGCTTTATAATGTGGCCAAATATTACATCCTACTTATGAGTTATTACTCATTACACCCTCCACTATTATTGAAAATATTGGGGGATTTCTACTTTTTCACAGATACAAATAATGTGGTAGTAAGCATCTTTTTTATCTTCACTTACTTGTACAGAATATATTCCCGGTAGGGAATTACTGGGTCAGTGTGTGAGCAGTGTTAAGACTCTTATTGGGATTCCAATATATATTGGAAAAGTCTGTTCCAGAAAGGTTGTTTATAACCAAATAGCAGAATATGAAGGTATCTATCTTGTTCTCTTCGCCAATAAGAAGTAGTATCATTTTTTTAAAGCCTTGAAACTGGTATATAAACATTTTTATCTTGTTTGGTTCATTTGTATTTCTTAATTTACATTTTGAAATTTTTTATGTTTTGGTTTACTGGCCATTTTTCTCTCCCACTCTCTCCCAGACCCCCTCCCTTCCCACAGTGTGAATGTGTGTGTGTGTGTGTGTGTGTGTGTGTGTGTGCGCACATGTGTGCACGTGTCTGTGTGTAAACTGAATGTTCATATCTGTACCCATTTCTCTACTGAAATGTCAAGGTCTCACGATTTATTTATAAGGGCTCTTTATATAATAAAGATGTTAAACTTTTGCCTGGAGTAAAAATATTGGGAATCAATTTTAAATATATGAAATTTAAAGTGACAAGATGCATTAGTTTTTACCCTGTCACTAGCATAGCAATAACTCATGCTACCTGCTGGTAACAAAACAAGATAGAAAATTGATTAATTCTTCATATTTCCAAGGTGGGATGCAGAGTTAATATTTTTTTCCAAGCTGATTATATTACAGTGTTGGAAACAAAAGACAAATGGTTAAATGGAGTTATTTATGATATTTCATACACACGGATCTTATGACTAAGAATCTTTGTTCACATTTAAGTTTTTTTAAGGTTACTTCTCTTAACTGTACAAAAAAAGCACATTACACATTAGGAGAAAGGAAGGTTTAGTTCTGAATTGTTTCAACGCCATTTGTGAACACAGGTATTAAGGAATTAGAATCATTGAAAACCCAAATTTAACAATTAGATGAATGGAGAGAGGCAGTCTTATTATTTATTTTTATAAAAGGCATTTTTAGAAAGACACCTATTCAAAGCAGAGTTTCTCCTACACACTGGTATGTTCCAGTTGTAGCTCATTTAAAATCAACAGAGATTTAACTTAGCCAGATAAATTAGAAAAGCTGCTGCTACTTAATTCTGGATGAAGATGGTTCAAGTTCAGAGGGTTTCCATGTAATTCAACTAGAAAATATGGTTTAATGTGTGGCTTACATAAAGTAACAGTTATGGAACACATCTGTTGCCTGCATGCCTCTAATAAACTGATCTAGCAAATACAATCCACTCAAAGGTTCTACAGAAACAAGCTGTCAAGATGATCAACTAAGTACAGTAACAGGGCCAAGACAGGTCATTGATTTCACTCAAATCCATGGAGGTCAACAGCCAAGCTACGGGATCTATCACCAAATGGCCTGACATCCCCAGGAAGATAAATGGAACAGCTGCTTTGTAAAAGCCCATCCTAATAAATGAATCGAACGACTTTTGGTACTGTGAATTATTACTCAGCCCTTGAAAGTTCTGCTGTAAACAGAAGCGTCAATCACTCCAGTAAACCTGCTGATTTGGTGTGCCCTAACTATAGTTTTGGTAACAGTGAAGGCACTTGGTCCATTGGGTGAAAGAAGATCCAACAATCTGAATCTCTCTACAGTTTATAATGACCAAATGTAAAACATTCAAAACCGATTTCATAAACTTTAACAAAATAAATTTTATATTATCCTTGTCAAAGAAAAAGTTTCCTATATTATTCATTCATCTAAGCAACCTCCGGACAAGAGTTTTTGTGTAGGCTGACTTGGATTTAATTGACGAAATTTACAAGTTTGTAGTTTATACTCAGGGGAGAATGCAAAACAATTCAAGAACATACTCTAATTGGAAGGGAAGGGAGTGGTTGGCCAACACTCAAGTAGAGAGAACAAAAATACGGCCAGGTCTGATGTGGAGCACAATCTGAACACACAGTAGGAATAAAACAATTACGTCTCCCAATGAAAAGCAACTGAGAAGGTCTCCATTTTCTTACCATCCAGGCTCTGAAGTCTAGGAGGCTCTGAAGTGGGCATGGCAGGGAGAACAGATTTTAAGCTAAACTCGCAGATGAGGGCAATCTTAGATGACAGTGTCATGTTGAGAGCTTAGAGAGGGCAAGTTGAGGCACTGGGAACATGACTCAATCGCCCCATCAGCCAGCTGGGAAAAAAGCATCTGGCCATCTACAGACAACAATATCAGCTTCTATAAGCAATTGCTGATTTCCTGTTTGCAATCTGTTTTTTCTATGAATTCCATTTATATTCAGGTAACTTGTGATAAGAGAGCGGTCCTGTACTTCCAATAGTCCAAGGAGCACTTGGAGGTAGGCATGAAGGAAACAATGGCAATGTTCTATAAACTCAGGGGACTTTCAGAGAGAGGGCATGCACATGGGTGTGTGTATGTCAGTAACTGGAACTTTACAAGGCAGGTAAGTACTCAGCACGAGTCACACTGCCTTCTCCTTTCTCTCATTCCACACAAAGGTAACGGGACATGTGATTTGGATGGTCTTGTCCTTTCTAGAACACTCACAGAGCTTGGCATACCCCGGTTTCCTTCCAACCAGACAACCGAACACACTGACCTTGAAGAACTGCAACTGAAGACCTCTGGTCAAATCCAGTTGTGCTACACCCCAAAACCAAGTGCAATTCATAAACTTTTTCTTCTAAAATATCATTCTGATAAGCAACAATCAGCTAGGTAATCAGACCTGAAAAGTCAAACGAGGAAAGAGAAATAGCTCACCAGTTGCCTTTCGAGGCAAACAAAAATGAAAATGGAAAGGCCCCAGGGCAATCTGGATGGAAAATTATCACCTGGCAAGAAGGCCTGATTTGGATTGGATTCATCCTCCTTCACAGGACGACTCTGTTCCAGAGAAACTGGATGCTAAGAAAATTCTGATGTCCAAATATAGAGAAGTGGGAAACATCATAAGGGTTTGAAAATCTCCCAAGAAAATCTGCAGGAACTTTTAAAAATGCTTCCAATGCTTTGGCAAAATTAAAAAAGATTGAAATTCCAGAGCCTGTCTATTCCAGATAGCCTCAATCTCCTAGATCCCACGTTTAGGGTGCAGGGAGGGAATCTGGACTAGTGAGAGTCTGTCTGCAAGACCCTGAGAGAAGAGGGGGAGAAAAAGGAAAAGAGGAGGCTGCCCCCTTTACTCACTGAAGTCATAAGGTCACCTCAGAACACTATCTTGTTCTCTAAAAGGAATTCATTTTTGGAGATGAAAAACAAATACCAGTAGGTACCAAGCACAACCTATAAGGTACGGCATTATTACTAGTTAACTCCATTGTACACATGAACAAACTGAGACGCAGATCCATTCAGTTTCCCAAAGGCACAAGTAAGTAAAAGGCAGAGCTGGTATTTGAACTCAGCTTTTCTGATGCAGTTATTGGCAGATTGCTCCAAAAGAAGACAGGACTCCCGTTCCTCAAGTCTAACTTTAATTTTCCTCCTATGTTTATTTTTGTGGAAGGAGCTGGAAATGATGGATAAAAATTACGTTCTTCCATGGATTCAGCTCTGGGCTCAAAGCATCTTTGACATCAGGCTTCTCTTCCTGATTTTATTTTCATATAGGAAGGAAACTAACAGCTCTACCCTCAGACATACATAAGCAATGAAACCTTAAGACATACTCAATCCATACCATTTCGGGTTGACAGGACCAACCGCCTGCACATCCTTTCTACCCAGCAGTGGCCATAGTCTTTGCTTTATTTTTCAGGGACATTTTCTGTAGCAGGGCCCAGGCCATTAAGGGCTTTGAGAAGAATGATATTCTGCTTTTGTAAGAAATGAAGCAGATTTCCCAGGCATGCTTTGTGTCCCGGACTCTTTCACTAATTGACAGAGCGGTGCTACCGTGCACATTTCCATCCCTGTAGCCAGTACATGTCTGCTTCTACGTTCTCAAGGTTTCCCTGTTCTTTTTTTCTACTTGAAATTTTCTCCTATGAAGCCAGACAACAGGTCCAGTTAACAAAATGAAGTAAAACCAAATTCTTCTTGATGAAAATAAAAATGTCAGTAAGACTTCTCCCTTCATGCTAATCCCCTGTTTGACATGCATGCGATGACATCATTCCACAAAAGCTGGAGACAAATGCCGTGTCTGCTGTAATCATGGGCTTAATATGCAGGATAAGGGAGGTGGCTGTGGGGTAGAGGCAAGCTGTCCCCACGGCCCTCTCTGGGACACAATGGGACCCTCCAGTGCAGTGCCGGAGTCTTGCTGAGGCCATACAACAGAATCAGAAATCAAAGGACTACCTTGGCCATGGATTCAGGCTTGATTTTCTGATGCAAGCTTTGTATCCCCAAATGACCATTCACATAAAATTGCAGTTTTCTCATTCAACCCAGTCAGACTGTAGCGTCGCAAAAGACAACGTGTAAATGGCAAAACTCTCACAAACATGCAGAAACTGAAGGCAAAACACAGAGCTGTAATTCCTAAGGTTTTCATATGGTGACAAGAATCAATGTGGCACTTCTTTGGGCAGAAGCTAGAGGCTGCAAGAAGGGATTTTCCACAACAGCAGAAAGAAAAGAGGGGTTTATATAAACTTGAAATGTATAAACTCCTTATTAGATGAAGAGATGGAAATATTTGGCTCTAAGGAGCTTTAAGTACGGAGAACTAATAATGTTATTTAAAAAAAAAACATAAGCCTGAACACATTACAGCTGAGTAATACTGCAGAGTTTATAGAGTAGCCAGTGTTATAGGTCATTTGAACATTACATCAAGATGAATCAGCTTTTCCTACGTGGCTAACTTTTCTTATTCATTTCCTTAAAGAGCAGGTTAAAACCATCAATCATTAACAACAATTTTTTTCCTTTTTCAAACACTTTTATCTAAAAATCTATTTTTAAAAAGAGAACATATTTGGTAAACTACTGGTTTATAGTATAAAATAGCTACACATTATTTAGAGTAAATATAGTAGGCTGGTTGAGGGAACCAATCATGTGTACCAGAGAATCTGTTTTGTAGAAATGACCTGTGTAACTCTCTCTTAAAAACATGATTTTGAAGTGTATTCAAGATGCCAAAATGGTACCACATTCTGCAAGCATTACAGATTTTTACAAATGAAAATTATATCATTTAATTATTACTTTGGGTTGGGATTCGTTAGGAAGGCTGGTGGGTTAATACAATGGCAGAACAAAGAGCTCATTATACCATTATCCAAATCTGTGAATTTTTGAGATATTCATTAACATACACAAAACCAGAAAAACTGGCCATGGCGATTTAAAGGAAAGAGATGGCCATATGCTGAAAGGTAGAGAAGAAGGATTCGGTGGGGGCAAGAAGGAGTTTAGTTCCAATGGGAACTGAAATACCCCTTTTTAAATGCTCTGGAGCATACGCTCCACCTCAGGAAAACAGTACGTTCATGAACAATAGCTAACATTTATAAACCCCTTAATATGCTCCAGCCAGTCTTCCAATGCTTTACACAATAGCCAACAAATTTTCATAAATCGTCTTTAGCATAGGTTTATACATAAGAAAACTGAGGCCAAGAGAACTTAAGCAAGAAGCGGGACCTGTATTTGAATTTGGGCCATCTCCTGAGCCCCCACCTTTCACCATTCTGCTGGACTCAAAGAAGGCTGGAACAGCTCTGACTCTCTCTTCAAATATCTGCCTCTAAGTCTAGGATGCAAAGACCAGAAAGAGTTCTGCCCCTTATTGAAGGAAAACTGATACCTCCATTCCCACCACTCCCCCACTTCTCCAGTTCCTTGCCTTCAAAACCCAGCAGAGACTGGGCTAGAGGAAAATTCCCACCCAGCATTACCACTTAGGCCCAATGGTTTCTCAGGAAACACACTGGAAAACAGAACCAAGAAGAGTCCAGAGAGGAGCACAGGCTGGTATCTGGTCTTTGTATCTTCTTTGTATAAAGAAGTATTGCAGGTCCCTCTAATTTTCTGTCAGAGGCAGAAAACACAGTCTCTTCCCAGGCCAGCAAATGAATGCCTGACAGACCAGGGACACAGGTTGGGTCTGGGTCAGGGATATGTACCTGAGACTGGCTAACACGTTCTAAGTATGAAGGGGTAAAACTGACAGTACCCAGGTGGGCAGTGAGAATCACTAAAGAGTCCTACAAATATGGAGTCTGGACAGACCACTCCTTGTAAAAGGAGAAAACAAATAGAAAAACAGGACCTCTGAAAACATTCTGCAGCACAAGAAAAATAAGAGCACTGTCTTGAGGCTTCATGGAAAACTATCTCTAAAAAAGACTTTCTATGAGGAACCAAATAAAAGTTTAGAAAATGATATTTGGGGGGCACCTGAGTGGCTCAGTTGATTAAGCATCCGACTTTGACTCAGGTCATGATCTCATGGTTTGTGAGTTTGAACCCCATGTCAGGCTCTGTGCTGACAGCTTGGAGCTAGGAGCCTGCTTTGGAATCTGTTTTTCTTGCTTGCTTGCTTGCTTGCTTGCTTGCTTGCTTTCTCTCTCTCTCTCTCTCTCTCTCCCTCTCTCTTAAAAATAAACATTAAAAAAAAAACAAAAAATGATACTTGGTATCTACAAATGATGGCAGACATGGTCTCTATGAGATGACAGAGAACAATGAAAATAGACTGGGCTGAATCACAGGCAGAGATTCAAAAAGAATCAAGAGGAATCAACAAAAGAATTCCAAGAAAGACAAAATGCAATAGCACAATGAAATGTGCATCCAAGGAAGTGAAGAGCAGAATGCCCACTGCAGAATACTGACCGTGATATACAGAACACACATGTGGGAAAAGATCAAAGAGAAAATGGTGAGACAGAGGATGAGTATAAAAACAAGTTCTATTATAAGAATTACACATATTAAGGCTGAAATCAGAGCAGGAACGGAAACAATGAAAAGGATAAATGTTAAAAGAATATGGCTACTTCTAAAAGACTAAAGTCTGAAGACTAAAAAAGTTCCGACCATTTTCGAAAAAAAGGTAATGAAAAATGCTTGTAGCTCAACATGTCTTTACAAAGTATTTTGTAATACTTTACAAAGTATTTTAATTTCAGGTAGAGTCAGGACAGTATCGATGATAAGGGAGTGCGCCAATGCCTGAGAAAGTTAATCTGCCTGCGACTGAATTTTTAACACCTCCATGATAAATCCTATATACAACAAGAAAGTCTGTTCTGTACTGGAGTTAACGTTGAAGGCGCGGTTTGTTTTTTCCAATAAAGGGCACTGGTTCCATACAATACATGGGTTATATGCTTCAGTCACATCCTGTGAGTTACAGGAAAACTGTTTTTATATGCAAACGTTGAGATGCTTTATCATCAACTAGGCCCAAGAGATACCAATTGCCCCGGAAGAGAAGAAACAGACACTTAAACCAGAAGGTAAATGACAAGTCATAGATGTGATGCAAGAAGCTACTTATAATTGGTCTGAATAAAAGAAACATCAGTAACAGAAGGTTGGCCTAACAGAGCCTTGACAGTCACCAAGCATCCCTGAGGTAGGCACAGAGAAGAGGCAAGGAAGAAGGTACTGAACCTCTAAGCACCATGGACATAAGTTTTATTACAGAGAGACTCAGGAACCATAATTAGGTTACAGCACAAGCCTTCGAATTCTGATCCAGAAATTTTGGTTGCCTCGCTTCGCAATCATCAGGATTTTTGCGGCATAGCTATCTGTAATTAGCCCATGCTTTTTAAGAGGCCGATGAATATTCTGATAGTCCTCGTTTACTTTCTTTCTTGACTCAGATACAAGAATGTTCGTATCTTCACAGAAATATTTTTAAATCATGTCTATGTCATTGTTCCTGTTTCCTAAGAAATATACTATTATAACTTCACATTGAGCTCTGTGAAATTCAAGAAGCATCTGTACATGCTACAACCTGTAACACCAGGCAGAATTGCTAATAATGCATTAAAAGGGAAACGTAAATACAGTGTACAATGCCTTAAATACAAAATAAAAAGCATTCATCCCAAACCTCAGGTTTAACGTTCTCTCACTTTTCCCTTCTAGATCAGTTTCCTCTTTATACCCTTATATAGCACTGTATTCTCTTCCCTGGTACTTAGCACACATGGTGATACTTATCTGTATGACTATTTGATTAATGTCTACCTCCTTACCTTGACTGTGAGCTCCCTGACAGACCATGTACAAACTGGATCTATTTATTTTGCTTATTTGATACCATACCAGATCCCACAAGATAAGCAACATATATTTATAGAAAGAATAGGTTGAGTGTACGTATTTTCACTCACTGCTAAGTCAAGCAAGTTACTGTATCCTAAGAACTCCAAAGAACTTTAAATAAATAATGTGTTAAGGACTTTACACATTAGCTATGCTTATCAACTTAACATTACAAGCCATTTTTTAAATACTTGAATGGCTTTTTTTTACCGTGGTTTAATATTCTATCACAGATTATTAAATACAATATAAATAAAGAGATAATGAAATGTAAATTCGTAAATGCTAAGTAATTTGTCCTATAATAGTCCAAATGTACTTAGAAGAAGTGGGATTAGAACATAGATTTTCTACTCCCCATCACCATCCTCCATTGGTTCTGTCCATTGTGTCTCTAGACACTGGCTCTTAACCAGAGCTTCTCTACCGCCAAAACTTTGAAAGTAATTGGTAGTTTGTAAATATACATTTTGCCATGCCTCAGCATTTAAAGGAAATCTATAATAAAGAAATTGCTTGCAATACAAATAATCAGGGCAAATTCTCAGACTTCTTATGCAGCTTGTTTTTCAAACCAAAAGCTAAATATAGTTTCTCAAACCCATTACACCTCATCATTCATTGTCATACAAGTTTTAAGCCAGTACTATGAGCCAGACACTGTTCTACAGCTCTTCAGCAAGTGACATCAGCCTAAGGCCTCCCTAGTTCTGTGGTTAAGAGACAATTGTGTTCCTTCTCTCTTACCGTTCATTACAATTGGGAAAAAGTCATTCCTGGAAAGTAGAGTCCCAAAAGATTAAAAAATCTAGTCCTATGACTATTTGATCCAAGCCCTTTGGTCATTAATCTTCTCATTCTCAGACCTACTGCAAGTAAGTTTTTGTTTGTTTGGTTGTTTTTTTCTTTTCCTTCCTTTTAAGTTGTAAGTTGGAACTTTTGCAGGGGAGGGAAAGATAACTAATTTCATATTTTTGAGGAGTCTGCTTACCAAGCATAGAAAACCCATTTGCCGGCTAAAGGATTCCAGCAACAGAAATTTCTATCTGATGATGCCATTATATTCGTAAATGTCCTCGGAGTGAGTCAATTTGCCAAAATATGTTCTGTATATTTTTATATGCTGGAATGTTATCCCAAAGGCTCCAAATAGTCTCTGTTCCATGTATAAAATAATAAAACAAAAATGAGACACAGCATAATAATATGTGTAACTAATAGATAATGTAATGCTCCTTTTAAAAACCAGACAACCATCTCATTAGATGATTTAAAATAACCTGGGGCGCCCGGGTGGCTCACTCGGTTAAGTGTCCGACTTCAGTTCAGGTCATGGTCTCACGGCTCATGGGTTCGAGCTCTGTGTCAAGCTCTGTGCAGACAGCTCAGAGCCTGGATCCTGCTTTGGATTCTGTGTCTCCCTCTCTCTCTCTGCCTGTGCCCTACCCACCCACCCCAAAATAAACATTTAAAAAATGCTTTTAAATAAAATAACCCAAACCAGCATTACTTGTAGAAAAGAAAGCTGTAATTGGAGAGTACAAAGGGCAAATGAGGAAAAAGGGAAGAAGAAGATAAGAGAAACAGGCAGGAAATAGGTGACATTAGGTGGAGGAAAAAGGCATGAGTGATCCAAATGAGAAGCAAGGGAAGGAATGAAGGTGAACCCACATGAAATGTCACTTTTTCATCAACAGATATGAACTTGGATGCTCTAATGCTTCTTTAAATGGAAATGATGTTTTTGAATATAAAAACAAAAGCATTCACACACACACAATTATATACGTGCATGCAAGGGTGCATACAATTTCAGCCGTAAAACCTTTCTATTCCTAGAGTCTACAACTATTCTAGACAATCTGAAAGCACAGGTGATAGAGAAGCTTTTAAAAATAATCTCACTTCTCATTTCTCTTACCGCTTGGTTGGGATTCTGTGTTTGTTAGCTCATCAGGAGGGAGATGGAGCAAGGGATAAGACAATTATCTAAAAACTGTGCTTTCATATGCAAGAGATAGACGAAGTAGGAAGGAAAAATGGTTAGGACTTACAAGTGGGGTGCACCATTTGTATATAAAACAGGACAATGTAAATGCAGCTGGCTAATACATATGTTGCAAACTCTTGAGATTTTTTTTTTAAAGCTACTTGGACGACTGCTATCGTCTGTTTCTCTACAGCAACTCTAGGTCCTTTTGCAGTATCTAGAACCAATGACTTTTTCTAAAGCAGGGAGATCTGTTGTCCCACACAGAAATAAAATCATATCCATAGGACACAGCCATTTGGCCAACTTCGTATAAACGGTTTGCTCACCAATATTTCAGTAATAAGAACTCACCTCTAACCTGCAAACCACCACATTGACATACGAAGTGACCATTCGTATTCACAGTGAGGACCTGAGACACAGAGGACTTTCCTCCTGAATGATCTGAGGAAGGCTCAGTTAGATTACTCTAAGTTTGGGTTCCACAGGGGGAAAGTGCATTCTTCTACGTAAGTGCATCTCCCTTGGTTGTGTTTCAATAAAATGCCAATATCTGCCCAATGAATGGAATGACTCTTTTAAAAGCTATCTTTAAAAATGCCACTCTATTTTGGAGGAAAAATGAATAACAGATTTCTAAGAGGATGTACTGTAGTCTAAGAAAATCCTGGGCTATCATATAAATTTGGTTTAGAAATTCTAAGTATATTCTAGATAAATGTAAGGTGTTCATATAACAGAAAGGGCTGTATCACTGGATTCTAAAACTTAAAATAATAATAATCACACAAGGAATTATTGGCAACTCTCTGTTAACTAGAATATTTGAAGAACCAAACCACCATTTTTCTCATCTGTAGAGAGAATTCCATTTAATTTGTTATTGTACATGTTATTTCATTCAGACTTTAGAATATTCTGTAAGGTTTGTCGTAAAAATAGTATCAGTAGGTTCTAGGGAGCGAATTAAAACTTTTTGGCAAACATGATCAAATTAGGAATAACACAAACTGAAATTGTTACCTAGAAGGTATTAGATTCCTTTTGATGCATCAACACAAAAATCACTTTTCCTTCTGCATAATCATGGCTTTCTGGTAATGATTACCTGCGTACAAGTTGTTCACTGTCAGTAATGATTTGTTTTGAGCTTTGCTTCCCAAGGGCATTCATATCTACATGTACTGACTTGTTAGATTATGTTGTGCTAATTGATGGTTCACATGACAAGATATGCATAACTGATCATGCTTATTAAAATGCACGTCATTCTCAATTATCCATAACAAATGATGTCCCTGGCACTTTTAACACACTCAGCGGACAGATGAACTCATGAGGTTCAATCTTTAGCCTCCTTCCAAAGATCTGTGAATAAGTAGCTAATCTAAGGCTTAATGCAGGTACCAAACATCAATATGGAAATTCTAATTTTAATGGGAAAAATGTAGCGATTTACTGTTTGGCATTACATAGATAAAACACTCGTGAATTTGACTTTTGAAACACTTTCCATGCAGGTGTTTGGCACTGTGCAAACATGACTAAGTTTTGTCTTATTTGCTTTGTCTGCAAGGTAAAGACAGATGGGAAAAGCCAAGGGCCAAGAATTCCCACTGGGAAATCAGCCTAAGTGTCATAAAGCTGTGCGTCTCTTCCTAAAATTAATCCTAGCAGATGGGACGGACAGATTTGCTAAACTAAATTCTTTCATTGATATTTTAAAAGCTGGATTAAAAACTATTTTAAGCTACACAGAGAATAGGACAAATTCTCTTCTACACGTCAGTGATGAGGCAAGTTAGTAAAAATTCAAGGAAACATGGACTATAAAAACTGGAAGGGACTCAGCTCATTTAGCCCATCCTCTCCCAAATTGTGTTCTACGGAAAGCTAGATTCCCTGCGAAAGAGTGGTAGTCAAAGGGACTAATCAAATAGGTTAAGGAAACGTGTGCTTATGCAAAACTAAACAAGTTTGTTTACTTACAGCCACATACTTTATGATTCTTGAAAAATAAGATCTCGTGTGTCATCGTTCCCAGGCGTGTCTCACCATGGACTTCTTCCCCACTGACCCGCTACTGTTCTACACAACGGCTACCAGAATGAAGTCCCAGATAACCTCATCTAGTCTAATAACTTTATGCTGCAAAAGAGGAAAGGCTTCACAGCAACTTTTCAGGGGGCTAGTTGAATAGCTACTTTAGTCTCAGGTGCCCCAGAGCAGCAACATGAGGCCAGGCTTCGAGAACTTTCTAGAGAAGGGAAAATGCTTGGGAACAGCTCACAACAGACATTTCTTCACTGCTTCCCTGGCTATAGGAACAACTGAATCAGGTGCTTTCCATCTCCAAAGTGTCCATTCTAGCCTTTGGGCAGTGAACCAATTACCACATATTTATTTTCATAAAATGTTTCGCTTCATGGTCTCTCCCAAGTGTCTCCAGAGTCTACCAATGGACAATTTTTCAGCACTCAAAGATGAAGACAATCTTGAAATCAAGCCTATGCATTCAGTTCAGCAGTTTTGCTCTCACATGCGTTCAGAGGAGGTGAATCTTTAAAAGAGCCATTCAACCTTTTCATAATTAAAGAGCTTACCTTAAAATGTAGCGCCATACTAGGGAATAATTCAGTTTGGGTCCAAAATTCCATTATTACAAAGAGAACGCTGTACATTAGATCTGTTGTATTTATGCCTCTATTTGTACAGGTAATACAATTCTGTGTGTATTTTTATGCATGTGTTTGTTTTTAAGTAGCCTGAACAAACAGAATTTACAGAAGGATCCTTCTGCAAAATTCTCATCTGACACATACTATACAATGACTTGTTCTGTTAGTTCTCTTTTTTCCACGTTTAGTTGTAAATAACTCTCAGGCCAGGATTACTTATAAATCTTAGGGCCTGCGGAGCCAGGAACTGAACCCATGTCTTACCGCAGGAAGTAGTGCATAAATACATCATCACAGGCTGCTCATAATAGAGCACCTTCTAAAACGGTACACCATAGACTGTGAAAAGACGATCTTCTTTCCAATGGATCGGACTATGATCAGGAATCTCTCCCTGACTCCTTTCCTTCCCACATCCCTCTAGTGCTTGGTCACAAACATGAAAAAAGGAGGAGTTCCATCCAAAAGCTTTCACACCTGTTTCTTTGGTCTTTAAAAGACGTCAAAACCCCAGGAGAGTTTAGAAGGCAGAAAACAACTGCTCCGAGTAGCCGTGGGGCCCCGCACCTGGAAAATGTTGGCTTGGGCTGCAGAACGCCGGCCATCTTCACTGTTACGGCTCCCAAGTTACCTTGCCCAAACGTGACACTTGCACGGACTGACATTTCAGGAACCAAAAAGCAACATCTCTATGCAACGGTGTCCTTGGGGGAAGGTACACTGGGAACAGGGTGCTCCCTCTGGGTAAGAGCTGTTCCTTCCCCAGACCCTCCCTGTGAGATACAAACAAGGAAGCTGTGAATCTGGTCCAAAATGCTCAATTGCGGCTCCTTTACTCAGAGCCTCCAGCGACAACCTGTTTGATTGAGAAAGAAAGGGCTGGTAAAGGGCAGGCTTGGAGAACTTTCCAAACCAAGGCAGTCTTCGGGTGGTTCATATTTTATCTGAACCCCCTCAGGAAATTAACCCTGCAGGGTAATTGTTAGAGGAAACCTCAGGTGGAATCTTTAAAATGAGGTGTGGTACCACCACCGCGGGAGGAGACACATCCGGTGCAACACTGGCTGCCCTAAGCTTGGAGTGGTTATTTTTAATTAGGTAATTTCATGTTTAAATCACATTTGTAGCCTCTTGTTGCATTTCATGTGAGCAGACCTCTCGGCAGTCCTCACCGTAGGCAGGCCTTTACCATAGGCTGGAATACTTTGTAAAAATAACATTATTTTCATCTTGTGTTTATGTTAATTTCTACAGTCCCTGTGGTCTCTTTTCAAGCGTGCTTCCCCAAGGGGCTTCTTTGATTCTCACATTTCTCTAGGACCAAGGCAATCTGACTTCACCCGCAATAGAAATTACCCTTAGACCACAGAGAGCAAACAAAAGGCGTAAGCCCTGGAGTATGATGTTTGAGGATACTTGATGGTTGCCCGGGTAACGTTTAATTAGCTCCGGGTTGTGGATGGGGGTTGGGGTGCTGGTACCTGGGTAACCTTTGTCATTATGACTGAATCTGCGGCTGAACAAACCCCAATGCTTGTTCTGATCTCCATTCTTACCCCTTGTCTTCTGGAGGAATTAGAGTAAAACTCCTTCCTTTTCCCTCTCCTCTCTCTCTCCCACTGTATATTTCTCA
Source organism: Crocuta crocuta (assembly GCF_008692635.1). Lineage (NCBI taxonomy): Eukaryota > Metazoa > Chordata > Mammalia > Carnivora > Hyaenidae > Crocuta > Crocuta crocuta. Next base: position 353,659 of record NW_027527143.1, read on the forward strand.
GTCTCTTTCAGACATGCAGTTTGTAAACTAAGAAACACTCTTTGTTAGTGTTTCTTAAAGCTATGAATGACTTATTTTCCCAAGTAAATTGTAAACAGTGGGATACCTCATTCTTCCAAACATCCCTTAACAATTTCATGCTTATTGATAAGCACTCAAAAATACGACTTGACATTTATTTAAAGAAATCTATTAGTTCATACTTTATTCCTCATTCTCCACCATTATTTCCAGTATGCATCCATATATGCTGAACAAAATGCCCCAGAGAAAAAAACTCAAAATCAGGGGGAAAAAAAGTAAAGGGACTGGAGTTGCTTGGTGGTTTGAGGACATTACTGCTTTAAAAAAAAAGAAAAAAAAACAGAAAAACAAAACAATAACAACAATAAAACTCTACTAACAAAAACCATGGGCTTTCTTTGCTCTCTGGAAATGAAGACAAAAGCGCTGACATTCACCTTGAGATGCTGTCCTTGGTTGGCAATGTTAACAGCTGCTCTGAAATCCACTTAGTTGGATTTAATGGCGGGTTACTGACATTCCCCAAAATGGCTACTGGGCCCAGGCAGCCAATTTTCTGCCACCTTCCTGCCTATGCATATCTGTGTTGAGTGGTTTCACGGTGCCCATTAGGAACTGCTTCAAAACCATTACAGTCGGCAGAGTAAAACATCCCTTTTACTCTAAAAAAAAAAAGCGAGATGAATAGGTATTTCCAGGGTGGTCTGAATGAGCCATCATTAAGAGCCCTGAGGAATAAAGGCACATGAACATGGCAATCAAACACCATTTTCTTCCCCTCTGTTGGCCACACTGCCACCAGGAAAAAAAAAAAAATCACACTAGCGTGTGAGGATATGCGAACATAAAACATCCCCAAATTGCAAAGTTGAGGCCAAATAGAAACCTTGCAGGAGTTACCTTGTGTTGCATGCACTACAAAATTCTGGTTCTTCCCAGAAAGTTTGACCCTTTCACTGTTTCAAATAAACGCAGGTGGGGGGAACCCGGCAGTTGGATGCTCCATGCTCTGGGCGACGCGTGAATGGGAGCAGTGGAGCGGGAGGCGGCAGCAGGAGGGGCCGCCAGTTCTCCCCCAAACACAACCGGGTGGGAAGGCTGAGGGCAGGGGGCAGGAGGGAGAAAGGCCGGTGGTTTGCATGAAAATGGGAGTTCCCTTCCCGGCGCACACATTGACCTCAATGGATGTTAAACAGAGGTCTGGTTGCTTCAACAAAATAAGACTCTCTGTGGTTTTCTTCTCATTCCACAGTTCCTCCCATAATCATGGATGAGGGTACCATGAGAAAAGACAAGCCCTGCGGGCCTGTGGGCAAGTGCCTGTACCTATGTGTGTGCAACATGAGAGGAAGAGAGAGAGAGAAGGAAGAGGAAGAATTTGCTTTCCCTCTGAAATCACAGGTTCCCTGAGGGTTAAGTCAGCCTCCTGAATACAACTAAATACGTATATTTGTGCGCTTTATTGTTTAAAGGTTGGGAACGGGGCTGAAAACACATTCATTACTCACTGTCATAGAGCAGTTGACGCATTCTAGGCACATACAATTAAGCTATAATTCTGTGCAACGACAGACTAAACATGCAAGTCTAGACTAAGTGAGAAGGCAACTAAAAATATTCTCAGGCCTCTTCTGAGAGCATTTAAGCATTTTCTTATCATTCTCCTGGCAAATATTGTAAAACCTTGCCTCATTAATGTCAAAGGGAGTAGAGGATTCGCATGACTTAAACTCAAAAGGCTAGATTTTAATTCTTCATCAGAAACCAATCTAAGAGGCCAGATATTTTTAGCAGTCTTGCAGCACAAACCTAAGAATGCTCAGCCACGATTCCTCTTCCAGAGAGAAGGTTCTTAAGCAGAACCACCCAAACACATCTGCATGAAGATCTTTGGGATCTTGGGATCTGGGAATTCTAAAACTACTGACAAAAGGTAAATATGCCAAAGACTTACTACTTATCCAGTTGACTAGGAAAATAAACGACCAGAAATCTCAGCTCCTTAAAATTGGCAAAGGCTGTGGTCACTTGTTGATTGGAGAGAGGAAGAGAGAGAACCAAGCAGTAGAGAGAACCAAGGAGGGTAAGGAGTTACCCACAGGTGGGGTGTCACAGCCAAAAAACACACTTAGCGCCCTCACCCACATCAGCATCTTGGCCTCGGCACCAACAAACCCTTTTACAAATGGTCTCCAGCGCTGCCCAAAGGTTCTGTGACGCCAGCGCCTTCCCCTACTGCCTCCCCTTTGCTCTCATGCTCAAAGGACCTTCCTAAACTCAGTCCTACAACGTTACTGACCCTGACCCATAACCAGCAGCTTTGTGTCTTCTGATAAGACGAAGGCAATTGTTTCTCTGAAAAACATCTTTGATACAAATTTTAATATTATTTTACAAAAAGGAGCCACTATCTCGGGCCAGTTTTTCCCACAGATAATAAGAATCAACAAATACACAACTCAAATAGATTTGCAACAAGAGAGACAATTTTAACACTAACCTAATTTTGCCATACAACAAGGACTGTTTCAAGATCTTTACACACATTAACTCACTTGATCCTCATGAAGGTTCTAGGAGGTAGAAGTGACTTTCCCTGTTTTACAGACACTTAAACGAAGGCTTAGAACGATTAAATAACTTGCCCAAAATCCTACAGCAAATAAAGGTCAGAGCTAGGATCAAAACTCGGGTAGGTTAGGGGCTCCTGGGTGGCTCGGTCCGTTAAGCAACGGACCCTTAAGTTTCAGCTCAGATCAAGATCTCACAGTTCTCTTGAGTTTGATCACTTCATCTCTCTCTCTCTCTCCCCCTCCCCCTCTCTCTCTCTCTGCCCTCCCCCCAACTAGTGCCCGTGCTCGCTCACTCTCACTTTCTCTCACTCTCTCTCTTTCTCAAAATGAATAAATAAACAAAAAATAACGTGGGTAAGCTAGGTCCAGAATCTAATTATCATTACTCTTAATCATTATGCTATGTTGCCAGTGAGGATTTGGGTTATCAAATTGTTAAAACTATTTTGACAGGCAGATCGAAGTGGCAAATGATAGAAAAAAGAAAATTGAAATTAATTTTCAGTCTGGTGTCCCTTGCCCTGGGATAAAGTTGTACTTGTTTGCTGGGGGTTTTTTCAGTTTTTATTTTTATTTTTACTTATTTTGAGAGAAAGAGCCAAGCAGAGGAAGGGTAGAGAGAGAGAGAGAGAGAGAGAGAGAGAGAGAGGAAGACAGAAACCCAAGCAGGCTGTGCGCTGTCAGCACAGAACCCGATGTGGGGCTTGAACTCAAAATCAAGACCTGAGCCAAAATCAAGAGTTGGATGCTTAACCCAGGCGCCCTTTGTTGTTTGCTGTTTTAAAATGATGTCTGTCTAACACAGATAATCATGAAGTACTTCCTGTATCTCCCAGGAGAGATCCTCCTCTATTTTATAAGAGATCTAAAGTAATATTAGGCAAACAAGCAAATAAGAATAGAGAGTGAAATAAATTCTACACAGCACTGTAAACCTAGCTCTACTTTTGTGGTGGAACTTAAAAAATGATTCTCACTCAACATGATTAAGGTACAAAACACATGCCATAAGATAAAAAATAATATTTTTTTAGTGTTTCAATTCATAAATATAAGGAAACAAAACAATTACTCTATTTTGAAAAGACTCAATTATTGCACTTTACTTGAGTAAAAGACTGGAGAGCATTGATGATGGACCATCTAACCTTTTCTCTCAAGCCACCTAGTGTTGCTTGACCCAAGCTTAGACGTGGCCAACAGGGGGAAGCAACGGACCTGCCCTTGGCATACAATAGATGTTTCCTGAATGTTCTTTAGGCAAGTCAATGCTGCAACAGCTTCCAGAGGGTAAAAGGTAACCCAGATGACTGACCATTCCACGAATTACAGTATATCAGAGCTGGGGAGAGCTTAGGGATCCCAATACACAGCTTTGGAGAGCTGAGGGAGCCCCCAGCTCACCATTCATACTATATGATCCCCACCTTGTAGAGAGAAAGCACTCATGTTTCAGATTCCTGCTCAAAAGATACTTGTTTGAGATGACTAAATCTTTCAGAGTGGTCTTGAGTTAGCCAAACTGAATCTCTAAATCATATTTAAAAACAAATAGAAGGGGTTAACTAGTCCTGGAGAATAAATGAGGCTATGCCACCTGTGTGATCTGTTAGCTTCATCGGAGGCTGTCACCATTCTTTCCTGAGTCATCCCCAATTCTTAAAAACAAGGGTATAACGCGAATGTAAAATAGACAAAAAAAGCAACCCTAGCTCCTAATCTATTTCTGTCAGGGAAGACAATGAGCATTCTACTGTAACTCGGCTAGCCTAAAAAAATATCAGACCAGGGGCATCTTGGTGGCTCAGTCAGTTAAGCGTCTGACTTCGGCTCAGGTCATGAGCTCAGTCCATGGGTTTGAGCCCCACATCAGGCTCTGTACTGACAGCTTGAAGCCTGGAGCCTGCTTTGGATTCTGTGTCTCCCTCTCTCTCTGGCCCTCCTCTGCTCTCTCTCTGTCTCTCACAATAGATAGATAGATAGATAGATAGATAGATAGATAGATAGATAGAACTTTTAAAAAAACGTTTAGACTTAGTGCAGCGCACTGGAGGTTATACTAGTCCGCATGTGACTGCTGGATGCCCCCCTCCCACAAGCAAAATAGTGACTGTTGGTTTTGTTCATCACTCTACTCACCCACCCTGACCCCATAGTGCCTAGCACACTGTGGGTGCTATTTAAGTACTTTGCAACTGACTGGCTGAATGGCTTTACTTATTTATTTATTTATTTATTTTAATGAATCCATCCTTCATCATGTTCCTTGCCTCTAGGTTAACTTAGTATCTTGAAACTGAACAGAGAGGTTCAGTTGGCTCCATTTTAGGAGGCCTGAAATGCATACATTAGCTTCTACAGAATTTCAGTGTGTGGGCAAGAGATCGCTAGACCTGGACCCACTTAAAAACGGACTTCAAATTTCCCCTTAAAGCTTTCCAGTTTGTTCAGGAAAATCTAAGGGCTTCACTGGGTCTAAGCCAATGATCATCCTGTGATGTCTACTCACCCCACTTTTGCATCCGTGTCCTCTAACGTAACATCTCCTCTCTCTAAAACACATGCACTTACCTGAAACTGAATCTGACTGTGCTTTCATCATCTATCGTCTTGGTTAAAAATCTTCATGCCACTCTGAACGCTTCCCACACAAAGGCAATACTCCAGTGGCTCTGTTCTAGAGATGTTCAGTCCTCAGTATGGAGGCCCGGCCCTGCACCTTGCACTCTTAGGCTTCAAGGGGAAGGTCATAATCTGGGGTCGGCAAGAATGGGAGGATCACGACACGTCCAGAGGCCCATCTCTAGACAGAGAGTCTAGCGCGGCACTGATACGACGAGGTGGGTAACCAACCCTTACCCAGGTGTAGCAGGAGAAGGAGGGAGAACAGGGTACATTGGGCTAAAGTGGTGACTTGGAGAACCTGACCTTCCTTGTCCACAAAACTAATCTCAGATCTTCGGTCCAAAAATGGTAACTTCTTTAGTGGTTCTGGTAGCCTTTCATTTTGGAATACAGAGCTGCCATTCCACAAAGCCAATCCAAGGATGAATGAACACAATCGCAATCACATGATTTGTTTACCAAAAAAAAATAAAATAAAAAATTAGCTTTACAATCAGTTATATAAGAAAGCCAGAAAATCTACAGAGAAAAATTAAAACTTGCCTTTTATATTTTGAAACATACTTGTTGAAAAGGGCACTTCTTATTTTTATTTGTGCAAGATGTTTTTAAAAGTTACGGAGATGTGCAAGACATAACACAATGCAATAACGCAAGAAGCAACCACGTACTGTACCTTTACTTCAGCAAATCATGTGCTGTCTGATAATCTCTGGATCATCCTCTGGTTTGTTTGATTTTTTCCTCACAGCAAAGCTAAAAAGCTGGTTTTTCATGTGGCTTTGCAGCAAGTTAGCTTTTAATGAACTAGTCCTCGCTATGTTTTTCTTAGCACGTTGACTCAATTCCATGCTTGAAAGCAACAATTCATTTGGACAACTGAAGTGTATGGGATTTTATTCTAATATCACAAAGTGAAAAACTAGGATAGTCTCATGGGCATATTGCTGCAGCCAAGTGTGATTCATGAAGCAATGACATTCTAGAATGGTTTCAAATCTTGCTATGTCCAAGGCTAATGGAATATGATGTAATCAATGGGGGCAGGGGGAGACTGAACCCCATTCCTGACTTTGTATCAATGCCAATAAAATTAGCAATCGTCCAACAGAATCATGCGGACAGAAGAGAGTGTTCATCACTTTACATAAAATTTAAGTGATATCCAAGAAATGAAATGCAATACAGTTGTCCCTGATAGATCAATGGCAGAGCTTTTGAGAAACCCAAGTTTGGTGGTTTGGGGTCTGCTCATGATCCTCAAAGGTGACCAAGAGGGAGTCCGATGGGCCACTCTCACAAGAGGAAGATAAGGTGGGTGAGTCTCACTATATCCCCAGGCCTAGAGGCACAGGTCAGAGTACATCGCTAGTGAGGCAGCTGGCTATTGGTAGCGTTTCCACATATAACAGATTTTTGTGTCCTTACCTTTCCTCCGCAGAATTCTTTTCCACCCCTGAAAGAAAGGCTATTTTGACAGCAGTTTGGAATTTCTTTTGCTGCACCAAAAAAAGTGGGTAATAATGGAATGATGAAATGATGAGGTTTATTTCATGTTGAAATGGAGATGTTTCCCATTTTCTAGGGAGGGAACGAGGTTGTGGCATGCGCAGGGGGGGGCATCCAATTTATATTCCTAGATTTATTTGAATGAAATTAATATTTAAATAGTTTGCAATCCCTTGAAGTCACAGAGCGCCCTGGGATAGAAAAAAAACGTACCCCAGAACTTTAAAGCTTTTCACTAAGAATCTGCAAAACAGATCACCCACACAGTGATAACTCAGAATTGATTTTCTTAAAATGTTGCTTCTGTCTAACCTTATTGATAATAACAAATACAAGGAAACCTTTAGCAATAAGGAAGTCTTTTCGATGCACCAGGCAAAGCTTTCCAAGTCATCTGCCTATTCCAGGGTCCTTTCAAAAAGTCTAGGCTGACTCGTATGGAACAAAAGCCTCACCTGGGACTTCAGGAGAGAATCTTGCAGAGTGTCGAGACACAAAAAGTTTCAGTTCTTGGTCCAGGTTGCATTCAATCAGGTTTGTGTCCCATGATCGGATTCCTAAGGAGGGAGAAGAGAATTGACAGAGTTCCAGTTAGTCATTTCAGCGTGGTTTGGAAAACATCACTGTGACATTTCTCAGGCGGTAAGGGAGGATGTGGAAACTTCTTTTCTGAAGAGCTTGCTGGCTAGCAGTGGATGCCCACAAAAAGAGAGGGCTGGGGAGGTCTCTGTCCTAGGCCACAAGAGAGGGATAACTAGCAGTGTGGATTGAACTTGTGCCCCTCATAAAACGTAAATGCAGCTTTTCTGGGAGGGTAAAGAAAACAGTTATTAGGAAAATGACAGGCTTTACTCTAGGGAGGGGATGAATAGAAAGGACAGGAAGATGGTAAGTTCTGTAGCAGTTAAGAGGCCAACGGATAGATAATCTCAACCTTTCCCATGGTCCCCTTGTAGGTGGCAAGAAAATGTAGAAAGAGGGTGTGGGGAAGTGGGAATTCAAGTCCAGGTCTTTGTTTTTCAAATGGGACTTTCTGCAGTGTGCATATGCAGTTTGTGTGCACATATGGTTTCTTTTCTCTACCCCCCTCATTTTGACTTGAGTTTCCCAACTCCTAGATATCAATCCAAAATTTGTGTGATCTGTCATAAGACTGGACCCCAGTCTTAAAGACTTCACCTCTCTGTCCTCTCCGCCTGATTTTATCGGACAAGCTTAGTGGGGTAGTTCTTTGGAAGCCGGGGTAAGAGCAACTTGGATGCACTACCTCCTTCATCTCCTCCTCTTCCTGTCTTTCTGAAGGGGGTGACCAGAGGGAGGGGGGCCCAGAGGACACAGAAGAAACGAGAACTGGGGACCAAGCCAGGAAAAACTGGGAAACCAAAAAACTCTGGAATGTGTGTGTTTGTTTGTTTTTATGTATTTTTATACTTTCCCAAATAGGTAGCTCAGGGCAGAGCCATTATGTAGTATCCATGATTGTACCCTTGCATGGAGCACCTTCAATTGCCAGGAACAAACCTCTGGGACAGCAGTCATTAACTGCATACCTTCTAAAAGCAGGGTCTTGACCCTCTAGGTAAAATACAGATGATGAGCTATCTCTAAATAAACACCAGGTCATTTAATCATTTTTGCTGGTCATTAGTCATTCAAACAGACGTGGGGGTATAAATGGCAGTGCATTATTTAAACACCTGTATATCCTTAATGCTTATCTGTATTTACCCCCATTTATATCTTGTTCAGTCTTACCTTGCAAAGAAACTATGTATGTGTGTGTGTGTGTATACATATATACACACACACAACATACATACATACATATACATATGTATATGTGTATCTTGTATTCATGCAAACGTATCACACAAAGATTCTGAAAACTCACTTGACTGCACATCTAGACTATCTTCAGATTATACACCAAGCATCTTTCTACTATAAGGAATATTTTCATAGATGGCTGTCCACTGAATAGAGGCAGACATTTATCATACAATAAATGGGATGAATTCAGGTGTGGAAGAGTTAACATTCCTAAAGAGAGGCTAAATTATAAGGGAGAATTTTATGGGTCTCCCTGGAAACATCAACAGCCTCAGCTTGCATTTGTGCTAATGGAGTATTTAAATGTTAACACGAAAGGCATGTTGAGATTTTGCAGATCTTTTTGGTGCAGAAATGATAAATGGGTTCTTTTTGTTTCACAGAAAGCTTGACAAGTTGAGAGGCCAGAATTCATTAGAATATTTTACTTCAATGTATACACTATATACTCGGCTAGTATGAACAACTGTCTAGCTCCTGTCTGAGCTGCTTAATTAGTAATTGTTAAGTGGATTCTCTTTGCTCCAGGTCTGAGCTCCACTTTGCCTCCCGGCTTGTCAAGCTGGGTCACTAAGTTAATAAGGAGACATATGTATTTAAATTAAATTCATATGATTCTTCTGCCTTTGTTCTAGGTTATGTCCAAATTGCTACATCATTTGAATGACTTCATCTTGGGTTTTAGGTAGACTTGCTGTTACATTGTTGTTTGCCATTTTCCCTTTGGCTTCAATTAACTCGTCATGACACGTGCAATTAAATGTTTGCTTGGTATTTCATAAACTCCTAGCTGTATGATTTATAATTTAGCAAGGAAAAACAAAACAAAACAGAAAGACCGGTTAGAAGTTAATTTTTAAATTACACTAGGAAACAGTTCATAAAAATAATATTTCTCATTTTTACAACGCCAATGAAACAAAAACTTTAAGGTTCTCTTTTCAAAGGAGCAATTTCTAGCCAAATTAAGCCTTAACAATGTATAAGTCACTACTACCACTTACAAAATAAAGGCTACAATGGATTTGAAGGTTATTTTAATTGGAAAGGAAAATTTGGGAACAAGAACACTTAATATCCCAGTTTTAGAAATAACATACTTTGTAATTACTTTGTACCTTCTACTGGATAATACTAGTAAAGAGAAACAGTATTTCTGAAAGAAGGTTCACATTGCATTGAGTAGATTTGTATATCTTCACTCTGGGCCTAAGATGAAGCCAACAGTGGGCCCTCTAAAGTTCATAGGACAGAAAAATATCTTCTTTCTTTTATTTATTTATTTTTTTATTAAATTTTTAAAATGTTTTATTTATTTCTGAGAAAGAGAGAAAGACAGCATGAGTTGGGGGGGGGTTTCAGAGAGAGAGAGGGAGATACCGAATCTGAGCTCTGAGCTGTCCACACAGAGCCCGATGCGGGGCTTGAACCCATGGACCATGAGATCATGACCTGAGCCAAAGTCAGATGCTTAACCAACTGAGCCACCCAGGCGCCCCACATCTTTTTTTGCTCTTGCTACATTCTTCCATCCCTGAATTCCTGGTAGGAGGGCTAGGAGGGTGCTGATAAAGAGTTTCAGAAGAGGCTTTCAGAAGCAAGTCATCCTGGTCTCTCATGGATACTATGGAGGCCAAGATCAATTCCTAGCCTTTTTTATAAAAATGCCCCCAAATGCTCCAGCTCAAACTTCCCAAAGCCTTTACATCCCCAGCACTCTATGAAGATTGTGCCCCTTGCTGGCTTACCTAAGTTGGGGCAGAACAGAACTACCAAATGGAGGTCAACCTCCATTTATTAAACTTCTGGGCCCAGAGGACATCTGTCACTCCTGGGAAGCTGGCCTATGGCTAAGCACCTTGAGAACTCTCCCACCTAATCTGGGGCTGTTGCCCAGCCATGGAAGAGGGTACCATCACTGTCTTCAGGCCAGTCCTCCAGCCAAGGTAACTGAGGGTAACAAATGATCTTTCCATCTCAGTTCTCTGAATCCAGGGGAAAGCAGTGCACAAAAGGGAGACTAAAGTGCACATAAAACTTACAGATGGAAAAGGGAGAAATGAAAGGTTGTGTGTGTTGTGCTGGGGGAGGGGGGGTGGAGAGGGGAGGTAGAGAGGGGTGGGTGTACGTTCATTACCGGACAAGACAGGGTGAACAATGAGGAACCACTTCCCCTTACTTTATACAGGTTATATCTTGCCAAGTTAGCAATCGTGTAAGCATTTTACATCATTATTTAATAAAGTCAACAATTTTTAAAAAGCACCTCCCATGTAAAGACTAAAATCTGTATTCCTAAAAGAGACAATAAATTGGAAAAAAAATGACAATTCAATACATGTTGAAATGGCACATGAGTTCTAGCTGACAGTTATTTGTGCTTTGAAAGTTGATTTTCTTTCTATGAACTTTTTTTAGTTGATCCCTCTGATCCATAGTCTTTTGAATATTTTTTTGCTAGTACCTAAATGATAAACCTAACTATAAGATTCTATTTGTAAAACTATGCTAAAAAGTGATCGGAAGACAGATTTGAATCATAAACTAAAGAAACACAAATTTTTGAAAAAAAGATAGGGGCTCCTGGGTGACTCAATCAGTTAAGCGTCCGACTTCGGCTCAGGTCATGATCTTGCAGTTCGTGGTTTCAAGCTCTGCATGGGGCTCTGTGCTGACAGCTCAGAGCCTGGAGCCTGCTTCCGATTCTGTTTCTCCCTCTCTCTCTGCCCCTCCCCTGTTCACACTGTCTCTCAAAAATGAATAAACGTTTAAAAAAAGATAAATTCAAGGTTTATTTCTCAAAGTTTTCCTATTTTTTCCCCTTGACCAAACTTTCAATTGGCTTTTTTCTTTTTTTTAAGCCAACAACTTGATGTTCATAATATATATGTTGTGTATAATGCAGAAAATACCTCTCATAGAAGTCATCACTTCAAAGCATTGGTGATAAATCATTTAGGTCTTCTGATAGCATCCCACATTGGAAACAAATAAAAGATGTGATTTATGACCATTATTGGTCTAAAAGTTAGAACTTATTTTAAAAAGTAAGCCTTTAGAGAAGATTAAGCATGAATCATCAATCTAATGACCTTAAGTTTGGGGACTGGCTTGGATTTCTGCATGGATCACAGAACCCTTACTAGATAATACCAATTAAGCTGTACAAGCAGAAATCCATCTGCCTTTTGACTTTGAAAAGCATAAAGATGAACATAATAAATTTAACACTCCACAACATTTATTCTAACCTCCACCATGTGTTGGTTTTTCCCTGTAAAAATAAAATGAAAACTAAACCTCACATGTTTCCTGGGTTCTTAATTAATTCTCTCAGCCATCTTGAACTGAAAACAATCAATAAAGTAACATCACACAATTACAATATCAGCTAAACTTACATCTAAAAATTCAGGGCAGTAGATGTTACACACACAGATCTTTTTATACATGTGTATAAACAAATCTTGCTGATTCCCAATGTTAACTAGTGGAAAGTTAGACTATTTCACAGTAATTGAAAGCACCAAACTGACACTTAGTATGCCTTCTATGTCTTGATTCCTGTAAAGCAATAAAATGAAGCAGCACAAACTCCTTTCACAAGGCTCTAGAATTCAGTTCACAAGGTATGGATGCATGTAGTCTATGTTCTTAAATGAACTGGAGAAGTGTGGCTCTGCTAAAAATGGCAATGGCTATTAAGTCTAAGTTGGGGGCTAATTAGGAAGAGGGTGAAATAGGTGCCCAGGAAGGCATGTGGTGGTAGCAACAGTGGTCCAGCATAAAACTGCGTAACTAACAAAATGAAGCTAGACTGTCCAAGTGTTTCAGACTTGAAAAGAAATGACCAAACCTTACATGGTACATTTTGAATACAGTTGACAAAATGAGGTACCATCTCTCTTCCTCAGTTTCAAAAAGCATTTCCTAAGCAGACACATCGGGATGTTCAGGCCTGTGAATTTACTGTATTACCACCATCTTCCAACAGATTTTATTTTCTAGGCTCCCCAAAGAACGCTCAGTAACCAGGGGGCAAAATTGCAAGTCACCACGGTCTCCAAATCCACAGAGCCTCAGTTTAAGACGAAAGGGGAGAAAGGGGAAAAAGGAAGCAAGCGTAACAAATGCTGAACTGCATTGCCAGCCAGCAGCGCACAATCCAAGCCGAACCCCCTGGAGCATCTCCATCTCGCTTCACACAACGCGGCCCGCAGGCACCAGCGACAACAGCAGTGGTATCAGAGTGACCTCTGGAGGAGGCCCAGCTGGGACCTGCAGGCGGAGGCAGCAGCGTGTCAGGCACAGGGAAACAGAGCCAGCCTGCCCTGTTGCTAAGTCATCCCAGCCTGTCTGAAAAGCTAGCGGAGCAGTGCCACTTAGTACCGCCAGGCCCTGTAGCTTGAGCTGCATCCGAGATCCCAGGACCCAGGAGAGCAATCTCCAGAGGAGAAGCAGCATCTGTTACTGCAAGTGAGGAAATGGCTCTGCTCCCCCACTTGATTGATTGTTAATGGGATCAATACAGCCATTTTGGAGGAGTTTTGTGCAGAAACCTGACCAAATCGGGGAGTTACAAATCAGGAAGGCACAGTGATTGAGAAGAGACCATAAGGGGGCTTCTGGGATTCCAGTAATGTCCGTTTCTGGATCTGGATGACACAGATGTGTTCATTTTGTGAAAATTCACTGAGCTCCTCATTTAGGATTTGTGGCTTTTCCTCTCTACGTATTATTTCAATAATTTTTTCATTTTAACGTCAAAAAGACAATTCTGAACTTTTTTACTGCATGCTACTAGTGTGAAAAGGAGTAAAGACAGCACTTCATAGCAGTACTTGGAGGCATCTTTTTCCACAAACAGAAGAGGACTGAGTAACCCCCCCATCCCCCCCCCCAGGAATGGGGTACTGAAAGGGTGACCGGCAGAATAACAAAGCAGGAAAATAACTGTGGTCGAATGTGATTGCTGAAACACCTCCCTGCATGGGGTGCTGCCCACAAGTGGATGACAAAGACTAGCTGGGAAAAAACGTGTCTGATCTTCCTCTGATGTTGGCTTGCCCTGCACTAGCATCATGACAGGGCCAGAAAAACAGTGGCAGTGCAATGCTGGCACTTGTGTCACTTGTGAATGACGTGACCTTGAGCGGATCCTCTTATGGGTCCTGCCTCTCTGGGTCCCCATCTCTAAAATGGGGGTGATGGTGCCTCTCCCGGCACCACATTGGGTGGTTATGAAAATCTTATAGATAGCAAGCCACCTCCTAACGGATTATTCCCCGGCAATGGTGTGGACAGTAATTGTTTTTTACCCAAAGTCATTGATTCATAGAGCAGCCACACCCAAAGTCAGTACGTATAAAATTTTCCAAGGAGAAAATGCGCAAACCAAGATCAGATTAAAGGCCTATCGTTGAAAATGAAGGGGTTTTTGAGATGCTCAAATAAGGCATTTCAGTACTGAATCTCTTATTCTTGACTTTTTTTCCGAATAAAATAACACGACTGCATTCTGCTCCTTTTTTTTTTTTTTAAGCTGAAAGGAAAAAAATCAGTGCTTTAAAGTTAAACAAAAGAACCAGGTCTGCAACTCCAGGCCCCACCCTGCAGCCTTTTGTTCTGGGGACAAGGAGCCGTTTCCAAATGCAGAGGGAGAAAACAAGCGCTAATTTTTTCATCGAAAATAAGGTCTTTCTTTCGTCTTTGGGGGGGGGGCGCCGGGAGCGGGGAGCGAAGGCTGCGTGAACGCCCTTTGTCCGCCTCGGGCTGCCGTAGAGACCGCAGTGCGGACTGCACCACGCCCACCAGCCGGTGTCTCCAGGCAGAAACGCTTCAGCACCACCCCAAGAGAATAGAGCGCGGGCAGGGGCTGCGCAGGGACCTGGCGACGTCTGTCACGGACGAGGGGGAGGTCTGGGACACAGGAGGGGAAAGCAGAGGCTGAGACCAGAGGTGCCTGCTCGGGAGGACTTAGAGCGCAACAAAGCAGGGCTGAGGGAGAGGTGGGGGTACGCAGCACCAAGCCCGGGGCCCTGGCGAAGCGCACGCCCGGCAGACCGCGCCCGATGGGGGCGCCGCAGTGCGGGGGGCAGGTGCGGCGGGCAGAGGGGGGNCTGCGTTCGCGGGGGGCGGGGGGGGGACGGGCGTGGCCCCAGGACTAGCCTAGTCATCGCAAGTAAAGAACAGATCGGGAGGTTTTAAGCCCGAAAAAGCATTTCTCTGGGACTGAGGTGGCTGTGTTGAGAATGATTCCCATGCGGGCCCTGGCACATGGTGCTTCAGCCTCGGATCTGTCCGCAAAGGGAAGAGGGGAGTCCCCGCATTTTGCGGGTGACAGAGGAGGACTGAATGGGGTGTCTGCATCAACTCCCCACCCCCGCTTGCTCCCTGCGGTTTGGGCTTTATTGTGGCCGCCGCTCCTCTGACACCTGCATTTCATTTAGCAGGAGAGGCGGTGGCCAGCCAGGATCTGCAGACCTAGCCTGATGACAAATCCCTCAAGGTTAGGAGAGACTCTTCCACTGGGTCCCAAATCTAATAATTCACATTTTTCTCCCAAGTGAGCCCAGGAAAGAGTCCGGACTGAGTGCGGGAGGTGGAGGGGAGAGGTGGGGGTGCGGGGCGCGCCAGAGGAGGAGGGCAGCCGTCGCGCCCTGGGTGGGGTCGCGTTTGCCAGTCTCCTCGAGCGCGTCCCCTGGGGACGCAGGGCCTCTTACCGAGTTCGATGTTGCCGATGGCGCGCCGTAGGTGCTCCTCGGTCACGATTTCGCCGACGACCACCAGCAGGTAGAACTTGCTGTCGAGGAAGCGATGCGACAGGCTGGGCGAGGTGGATGCCGCCGGGTTGGCAATGCTGCCGGACGGCTCCGGCTNAGCCGGGAGGAGGAGGAAGAGGAGGAGGAAAGGACCACCCGGCACATCCTCACGCGGTGGCTGCCTCCGCTCTTCCAGCCTTTGGCCCAGGGCTGATGTCATCTGCAGCAAATCATCTCGCCCGCGGCCCGGAAGCTGGAGGAAAGAGGTGTGCGGACAATGGTCAGGGCAGGGCCGCGAGTCAAGGGCCTGGGGGACCCTAAGGGCCCCCGCTGCAGCGGTGAAGGGAGAAAACACTCCCCATCTACACCCCCCACACACCCATTGCTGCAGGCACCCACCCCGCTTGTGCCGGAGCACGGGATGGGTTTCCATTATCACCGTGGAGATATTTACCTTGTACGAGGTGCACAAGTCAGGCCTCTGACTAGTGTCCCCGCCTGTGATGAAACCAGATTCTCAGGTGCTGTGGGAGCACAGCGGGCGTAGTGCTGAGGGTACGCCGCCCAGGAAGATGGAACCTGTCTTTTCTTTGACCTTGTGGACTTGAGAAGACGTATTTACCAATATTTACCACCTTGACTTAATACATCAAAAATGCAAAACGTATGCCTAGTATTGTTCAGGCTTTGGACACTACTCTGCCAAGTCCCAAAGGTAAAAAATAAAAAGTACTGGCTTCATGGTACTCACGGAAAAGAAGAGGAATACAGATGCATTTTTCTAGATACAGATTTCTTTTCTTAATATGCCGAACAGATAGCATCAGGCATAACAAAGAGTAAAGAGAAGATACTGTCTTTACCCCAGCAGGATTGCAGTGACTATAATGTACTTTCAGTTCCCTAGGGAACACACAGGCAAAATTATTTCATGTGACAATGCTGTCTTTAAAAATATATGTAGCATTGGGAATCTTTACTGCCTTTGTGTTTAGAACACATTAAAATGTTTAAAGGCAGCCCATCTACAGCCATTTCTCACAGATCTACTGAATATAGCTTCTGTCCCAGGAAAGGAGTCATGGTGGTAAAGAAGGGACAAAATCTACCTACTATTAAAGACTGAGAGATTAGAGACTTAAGAAAGAGGACTGGATGGAAATTAGGCTGGTCAGTATAGTTTTTAACACTAGAAAGCATATTAGTAAAAAAAAAAAAAAAAAAATCACCTGGATATGCTAAGATTTCCAAATTAGCCCATTGTCTTACCTATTAACCAACATGACTTATTGGTGATACACTCTGTGCTCTTAGCTCTTTCCTGACACCAGGGCATGAGAGACCTGGTAGGCAGCCAAAGGCTATGATTCCTTTCTCATGCCAGTCTGATCACTGGGGAATAAGATACCATCTGGCCCATAGCAGTTGAAGTCTGTGACAAGCTCACTGGTGAGCCACATTCACCAGTGAACAGTGACAATGAGTCCCCAGGTGAGAGAGTAACAGATCGCTTCTTGGTCTAGAGAAGGCGTTCACCTTCTGTTAGGGAGGTAAAGGCAGCACCAAAGCCCATAATTGGGAGGTGGGTTCTGGTAAGGAACATTGTTTCCCAGAGGTCAGCTATTGGAGTCCGCCATAATCTATTGATTATCCTCCCTCTCTCTGAACCACCATTACTTTAATTTATGTAATAATTATCTTTGGGTCTATTCCTTTTACTTGGGTTTATTTGTTAATGAAGTTCTTTGCTCCCATATAAATGGTAACACTAATAAGACTTGTAAATAGGAGGTATACCTAGGAATAAACGTAATGAAAATAAGATAATGTGATGTAACTTCTGCTATACACTGTTATTTGAAGACTCTGACCCTGAAGTGTACTCTCTCTAGGTTAAAAACAGAGATTAGCAAGTGTCAGAGAGGTGTGAAGATACACTACTACCTAACTGAGTTGTTCGCCATGTCATAACAGAAGGTTGCATGGAAATAGCAGAAGAGCTTTATTACGGTGTGAGTCAGCCCAATTAAATGCCATGACCATGAACCA
This sequence comes from Crocuta crocuta, assembly GCF_008692635.1. Classification (NCBI taxonomy): domain Eukaryota; kingdom Metazoa; phylum Chordata; class Mammalia; order Carnivora; family Hyaenidae; genus Crocuta; species Crocuta crocuta. The sequence continues at coordinate 371,030 of NW_027527143.1, forward strand.
CCAAAGTCATCACCCAGACTTTGAAAAATAGAAACATAATGACAGAAAACAGACTAGAGATGCTGACTGGTACTATACAGCTTTGTAACTTTGGGCAAGTGACTTCTGCTGCTTGATCTTTGGCCTCTTCATTAATATACTGGAGAGAATAATATCTTTATAAATGTGTGGGTAACTTTGTAAGAAAGGTGTAAATACCTAATACTGTGATTGAAATAATAAGCATTTAAGGCATGGTTGATGAATATACCTGTTTTGTCCCAGTTTGCTGGACAATGGAGTAAAACCATTCTCACAAAATGTGTAGGCAAAGGGCATCTGGGTGGCTCAGTCAGTTAAGCGTGTGACTCTTGATTTTGGCTCAAGTCATGATCTCACAGCTCGTGAGTTCAAGCCCCACATCAGGCTCTGTGCTGACATTGTAGAACCTGCTTGGGATTCTCTGTCTCCCTCTATCTTTGCGCCTCTCTCTCTCTCTCTCTGTCTCCTCTCTCAGTATCTCTCTCTCAAAATTAAATAAACATTTTTAAAAATGTGCAGGTGACATCAAGCTGGGCATAACTACCAATGCCTCTGAACGGAGAATAGAATGTTAAGTAACACTACAAACTAGAAAAGTAGTCCCCACCCATCCCATCTCTTTTAAAAATGAAAGTCTAAACCATATATATATATATATATGGCTATATGGTTTTATATTTATATATATATATAAGGGTGCCTGGGTGGCTCATTTGGTTGAGCATCCAACTTCAGCTCAGGTTATGACCTCAAGGTTTGTGAGTTCAAGCCCCACATCAGGCTCTGTGCTGATGGCTCACAGCCTGGAATCTGCTTCAGATTCTGTGTCTTCCTCTCTCTGCCCCTCCCCTACTGGCGCTCTGCCTCTCCTTCAAAAATAAACATTAAAAAACATTTTAATGCTATTTTATATATGTATACATATATATATATCCTTCCTACCTCTTTTAGATAAACAACATATGTACACACAACTTTCCTATCTTGCTTTTTTCACTTAGTATATCCTAGAGATAAGTTCGTAACAGTATAGATTAATATTTCTCATCCCTTTTATCGCTGCATGGTAACGCATTGTCTTTACTATAATTCATTTAACCAGTCCATTATTGATTGGCATCACTGAACCATTTCCAGTTTAATTTGTATCATAAACAATAGTTATAATTGTTGTTTTGTCCTGTGTAGTAGCAATGGTCATCTGACTTGCTTCAAAATATCCAGTGGGACCCTCATCCAATCCATCCTTCACACCAGGCAGGGTGATCTTTTCTGATCTGGTCATGTTACTCACCCCTGCCTGAAACTCTTAAGTGGCTCCATGTTGTTTTTAGAACAAAAATCAAACTCCTTAGCATGGCCTACAAGGCCCCACAAAGTCCGGCCCCTGTTTATCTCCCCATCTTTATCTAGCTGCCCCTTCATCCTCACTTTCTAGCTTCACCTACATGATGTAATATCAGAGCAGGCTACTTCTTTTTTTTTTTTAATTTTGGTTTTTGTTTTGTGTTGATTTTAGAGAGAGCGTGCACACACACAGTAGAGGGAGAGAGAGAGAATCTTCAGCAAGTTCCCGACATGGGGCTCCATCTCACTACTGTGAGATCATGACCTAAGCTGAAATCAAGACTCAGATGCTCAACCAACAGAGCCACCCATGTCCCCAGAGCATGCTACTTCTTTTTAATTATTATTTTTTAATGTTTTATTTATTATTTTCGGAAAGTGTGAACAGAGGAGGGTCAGAGAGAGAGCACAGAATCCAAAGCAAGCTGTCAGTCAGCACAGAGCCCTGATGTGCTAGGCTCAAACCCACGAACTGCGAGATCATGACCTGAGCATAAGTCAGACCCTCAACCAGCTGAGCCACCCAGGTGCCCCAGAGTGCACTATTTCTAAAACCAAGACCTTTCCCTCCCTTTCACCAGCCTAGAGCGCTTGTGGTTAACTTCACTAGTTAATGTCTGTTTGCCTTGTATTTGGCATCTCAACTATTACCTCCTTAGGGAAGCCTTCCTTGACCTTCCTTACTAGGTCAGTTAACCATTTTATGTGCACTTATATGCACTCAGCTCCATGCTCCCCTTTTTATTTGTAGCCCTTTCATCAATGTAATTTCATATTTTTATATGTAATTCAAAAAAATTGTCTTCACCACTGAACTCTCTTCTCTATGGAGGCTAGAACCATGTCTGTCCCTTCACACTCACACATAACCATCAACTCAGTGCCCAGCAGAGAGCATGTGCTCAATCGAAGCAGACCAGTGACTTGTACTCCATTGTCCGGCACACTGGGACATGAGTAGTTTCTACAAGCCACGTTACTGTGCTAGGCGCTTCAAGTATATTGCTCCAGTGACTTCTCACAAACTTCTTAAGAAGTTGGTATTGTTATTCATCATTTTGGTGGCCTTAAGGTCTCTTTTACATTTCTCATCTTGGTAGTCTGTATCTTCTGTCTTTTTTTCTTGTTCATTCTTGCTAGGGGGTTATCCATGTTGATTATCTTTACCAAAAAAACTACATTTGATGTTGCTAATCATTTTCTATTTTATGTATGTGCAAGTGTATTTTCATCCATCCTGTTCTTAGTCATCCTATTTCACTCCTTCTGATTTCTTTGGGTTTTATTTTACTTCCAATTTTAGCCTCTTGAGAAGCTCAGACAACTGATTATCAGTTTTTCTTCTTTTCTCATATATGTAATAAAGACCATCCATGTCTAAGTCCTGCCTTGACTACGCCCTATACATATCGATATGTTGTGTTTTCATCATATTCACTTTATATTTTCTAATTTCACTGTGATTTCTTTTTTTGCCACAAGTTATTATTTTGCTAGTTGGCCGGTGAAAAACTGACGTGCAGAAAAGTTAGATGATCTTCTCTAAATCACAGAAAACCTGTGAAAACCCAGCTATGTCGGGCTTCAAAGTCCATGTCTGTCCCAAATAACACTCTTCCTCCATGCTATAGGAATTAAACCAAATTAAAGGAAGCCAAGTGCAGCAAATTGTTGGTTGGGAAGAGGAATAAGAGAGAAGGCTCTAAGAGAGCAAATTTCACATCGAACGAGCTTCTAATATTGTGTTACTGTTTGAAACCAAAGTGACCCTAGAATGGAATATAAAGCAAGATGTCATTTAAGGGTTAAGAAACAGCCTTTATTTACTCGGTATGGGTTAGGCCTTTCTTCCCAAAGTTTAAGTTCCCTGTAGAAAAATTAACAGAGCCTGAGGAAAAGAAAAAGAAAAAGAAGTGTCTGAAAATTCAGTGGTGTCCCTCATAGCCAGAGGAAAATGTCTCATACTTATCTCTGTTTAATCATTCTTGACCCAGAGTGTGCCTCTTCTTTTCTTTTAGTGGAACAGTGGAGACAATTCCACACGGGGAGGCCAATTAATGGAGATCAAATCCCTTCTCCAAGTTGTATGAACTGGGTCCTTCTCATCAGCAGCTTTCAACAACAAACAAAACAAAACCTTGTAAACATATAGAGTGCAGAATTAAAGCTCCTCCTTTTCTACTCCCCTCCCTAGAAATAATGACAGTTATTAAGCTAAACTGTGTGCATATGTGTATATAATGTATGTGTACATATATATACACACACACACACTTTTTTATACATATATGTATATATATTCTGTGTATATGCAGAGACACACACCTACCCCCTATATGCACATATACATTTATATATATAGCTTTTCCTCCATAAACAGAAGACTATTTTATGTTATTGGCTTAAAACAATATTGATTATCTCGGTTTCTCTTGGTTAGGAGTCCAGGTACAGCTATGACGAGCTCCCTACTTCAGGGTTGCTCACAGGCCTGCCAAGTGTTGGCTGGGGCTGTGACCACCCAAAGGCCTGACTGGAGAAGGATCTGCTTCTGAGCTCAAGCACGTGGATGTTGGCAGGATTCCGTTCCTCACTGGCTCTAGGCTGGCCTCGCTTTCTTACCGCGTGGGCCTCATTATAGGGCCATAAGCAGAATAGCATTTTACATATTGTACTTCAGTGGCATTTCCCTTTGGAGCTCTTTTCATGCAAATATGAAGAAGTCTATTTTTTAAATTACTGAGCAGTAACCACAGAATGAATTTATTTTGGTTCAACCACGCTTTCCCCTATTGATGATCCTTAAGAGATCTTTGGTTTTTTTCCTATTATAAATAATGTTACAAAGACGATGCTTATAAGTAGCTCTATGCGCATATATGTATCTCTCACCACAGATGCCTAGACATCCAATAGATGGGTTGAAGGTGATGCATATTTTTACATTTAATGACTCCTGCCAAATTACCCTACAAAGAGAATTTAGCAGTTTATATACTCCCACCGCATCCTTGACTGTTTCCCCACACTATAGTATATATCTTTTTTTTACTCAACTAAAGGAGAAAGATATTTATTTAAAATAGATTATTGTTTATTTGCTTGTCTCTTTTTTTTAAACTGACTGCATTTGTCCTTAAAATATGCCCTGTTATCTCCCAATGGACTGATGGTTTTGTCTTTGTTAGTTCTATAAATTGTTCCTACAATTTATAGAATCTGGCTGCCTTTGTCACCAGTCTCTGATGCTCAGTCTGTTAGATTTTTGGTAAGTCCACTTATAATGTCTTTGACCATATAAAACAGTAAATGTCTTATAAAATTAAATCCATCTTCTTCCTTTATAAATTATAGGGGGTTGTCTTGCTTAGGAAGGATCCCTCACTCCAAACCTTAAAACCCTTCTCTTGATAATTTCATACTTTTGTTCAATCAAGAGAGTATTTGATTCAGGAGATCAGTAGAGGTTCATAAAGGAAGACATATTTGAAATTGTCCTGGAATAGGAATAAATATTTTTCAATAGGCAGAGATGGAGAAAGGACAGTCTGCATGAAAGGAATAACATGAGCAAAAACAGCCAGTAAAATTTATACAGAGCTTTTTCTTGAAAACAGTGAGCCTTACTCCTCCCTTCTTTTATGCTAAAATGCAGCTCCCCGAACACATTGTTCTGTGCCTTGCTTTTGTCATTTAGCATATCTTCGAAATATTTATGTAATGGTCACAAAGCACATCCCCATTCCTTTTTTTTTTTTTAACGTTTTCAAACAATGTTTACTTACTTATTTTGAGAGAAAGAGTGTGTGTGCATGAGCAGAGGAGGGGCAGAGAGAGAGGGAGAGAATCCCAAGCAGGCTCTGAGCTGTCAGCGCAGAGCCCGATGAGGGGCTCAAACTCACAAACCATGAGATCATGACCTGAACTGAGATGGAGAGTCAGACGCTTACCCGACTGAGCCACCCAGGCGTTCCCCCCAACCCCCATTCCTTTTGACCAAAGTGTAGAATCCCATTGTGTGTGAATGTCATAATGTATCACTCTACTATTTTTTATCATTCATCTGTTGAGGATTACTTCAATCTTTTGATAATATAAAAGTGCTGCAGTAAATAAGGTTCTGCAGATGTCATTCTCCATAGGCCAGAAACTATCCACAGGATAAATTCCTAGCAAAGTGCTGAGTCATAGGATATGCATGTCTCTGATTTTGATAGATGTTGAAAATGTGCCCTCTGATGGTGTTGTTCCAGTGGGTACTTCTACACTAACATGAATGGTCTGCTGATTCCTCACAATATAAGTGTTTTTAAACTTTCTTATTTTTGCTGATATTTAGGCCACAAAGTATATCTCTCTGTAATTTTAATTGCATTTCTATGATAATAAGTGGCATAGACCATCTTTTCTCTGTGTAAGGGCCATCTGCATTTCCTTTTCTAGGAATGGGCTGCTTCTACCCTTTGCCCATGTTTCTGTTGGGATGTTTGGTGTTTCTTACTGATTGATATTAGAGAACTGAGTCTTTTTCTGTCCTATGACTTACAAATACTTTTTCTCAGCTTGCCAGTTGTTTTTTAACTTTACATATTAAAGATTTTGGCATGGAGAATATTTTATTATGTCATTAAATTTAACTAGTCTTTCATTCGCAGCTTATGAGCCTTATGTTATATTTAGAAAGGCCTTTGCCATTCTGATATTATGTAAGAAAAATTCTCCCAGGGTTTCTCTAGTTTTTGTGAGACTTCGTGTTTAATATTTTAGATTTATCCAGATGAAAACTGTGACATATAAACCACTTTTTCTTTCCAGCTTCAGAGCACTTTGCTGAGAGAAGATTTTGCAGAAGTTTGTAATGACTTGGTAACTTATCTTTCTCCCCAGTTGTTGGGGAAATGTGTCAGAGCAGAAATTTTGATTTCATGTTTGTATTCCCTAACCCACCCTGCCCTTTCGTCCACTTCAGCCCAGCTCCAGGCTTCACCTAGTGCCTAGCAATTCAACAGCTCTTACTTCTGCATTTCTTGACTGCTGGGGAGGTAAGAGTCCTTCTGGGTTAAGGCGAGGCCTTCCCAGGTACTGGCTGAAAATGAGACTGGGACATTCTCGGCCAGTGCCTTCTCACCAAGTGCAAGCTCCTACCAAGTGCAAGTGCCAAGTGAGTCACTCCGACACATGTAGAGAATGACATCCTGAAGGGAAGAGAATTATACTGGAAATAGCCAAGCCTGCTTGGAGTCGGGGCTTCTCAGTCAGCACTGCAGACAAGCAGCTACCGCCACTCCAAACAGCAAAGCAATAACAGGCCTGGCTTGTGCAAGGTGGAAAGCTGGAGATGTAAATGCGGTTTCCCTCCCCAGGCCCCCAGCAGCCCCCAGGGATGATGTATTCTAAGCAGACGGCAATGGTGGAGTCCAGCCAGTTCACAGGCAGGGAAGCTGTCACTTGACAGCAATGGTGCTCTAGGGTAGGGGTTAGGGATTCTGTCTGGTACCCTGGGAGAAACATCTGGAGGGCACCAGGCCCAGGGAGAAGTGGCTCTCATGGCATCTGCTGAGAGCTAGCGGCAACAACTGAGTCCCTGCCATCTGCCGCACTGTTCTGAGTCCCAAGAGGGCACAGAGTTGCCTCCTGGCTGAGGTTGTTCAGGAAAGTAACATATACATACACAAATAGGGTGTCAGGCAGCAGAAAGGAATGCCCTGAGTGGGTCCAATTTGCTCAAAGGAATATGGAGAAAGAAGCAGGTGCATCCAGCTGGGATGACCAAGGAAAATTCAGAAGGAGGAAGTGGTGCAGAGGCCTTCAGCAGCCTGTGAATGTGCTTGGCACTGGGAGAAGGGAGGACCTGGAGGCCACTTTATGAAGCCATTAGGAAGAAAGTGGGTGGGGTGGTGTTGTGGGCAGAATAATGGCTCCCGGGGGGCATTCATGCCACAGTCCCTGGAGTGTGTGAAGATGTTACTTTATTTGGCAAAAAGGACTTCGCAGATGTGATTAAGAAGGATTCTGAGATGGGGAGATTATCCTGGGTTACCTGGGTAGGCCCAATGTAACCCTAAAGGTCCTCCTAAGAGGAATACAGGAGTGTCCGAGTTAGAGAAGGAGACATTCAGATGTAAGAGAGATGTGATGAGTGACAGAGTTGGCGATTTGAAGGTACACAGCTGGCTTTGAAGAGGGAGAAGGGGCCACAAGCCAAGGACTGTGGGTGGACTCTCAAAGGTGGAAAAGGCAAGGAGATGGATTCTCCCCTAGAACCTCCAGAAGGAACCAAACTCTGCTGGCACATTGATTTTAGGACTGGGAACCCCTAGACCTGTAAAATAATAAATCTCTGCTGTTTCAAAGCACTAAAGTTGTGGCAATTTGTTGCAACAGCAGAGGAAACCAACAGAGGTTGTTAGTCACTTCAGGAGATAGAATTCCTTGTGTAATTCCTTCTGAAAAGCCCCAGGTAGCCTGGCCTTGGAGATGGCTGTGCCCCAATTCTTGCCTCTCCCCCATTCTGGGCAGGGTTATGAGGACAACTGAGAACAGATTGCCTGCTGCCTGATGCAGCATTTTCTCATCTTTGTGCTTCTTAAGAGCACAGTCAGGGTACACGGTAGTGCCCCTCTAGGCAAGAACATCTGAAATCCACTGGGATTTAAATTAGCAATGAAATCAAAGTTCCCTCGAATCCTATGGTCAGCAAGTATCTGATTTCCCATTAGATGGCATCTGAAGTTTTGCCATTTCTGAAAGGTGCTTGGTTTTGTTTAGAATTCCATGGTTGTTTATGGATTAGCTACTTCAGGGATGTAATCTTCCTGTGTGAGAGACAACATTTTAAAAGCAATAGGAAAAAGGGGCAATCATATGCAGATAACAAGAATTTCAAGTTGTGATATCAGGACACAAGGGGAGAGTCGTTTATTTGGTCACTCGTGCATTCATTTAATCGACACACCTTTTTTTTTTTCATAAATGTTTTATTTATTTCTGAAAGAGAGAGAGACAGCGTGAGCAGGGGAGGGTCAGAGTGAGAGGGAGACACAGAATCTGAAACAGGCTCCAGGCTCTGAGCTAGCTGTCAGCACAGAGCCTGACGCGGGGCTCGAACCCACAAACTGTGCGATCATGACCTGAGCCGAAGTCGGACACTCGATTGACTGAGCCACCCAGGCGCCCCGACACACCTTAAATAAGCATCTACCATGCGCCAGATAGTCATGGTTCCTGAAACTACAATGATGGGGAAAACAAGCTTGGTCCCCACCCTCACTGAGCTTACTTTCCAGAGGGAAGTGTGCAGATATGAAAAAGCAGGGAAAGTGGAGAAATGGCATTTTAGACACTCTTTAGTGTCTAAAGGAAGGTTCATGGCACAGAGCGCCCTGAAAGAACTGGGAAGTGGCACGGATTCTACGTGGAAAGCCCTTGGACCGCTGTTCCTCCACCCGGGACAGGGAGTGAGAAGCTGGTCCCGCTGGAGGACAGGGCATGAGAAGCGTCTGACTGACAGTAAAAGAGTGTGGGATGATGACCAGGATCAGAACAGGCATTTGTACTATCTTCAAATGTGTAGCCGGCTTCAGAAACATTGTCTCTCTGAGTCCTCAGGCTTCCATTTCCCAGAATACCAAACCAGTACAGGAAGGTCATTGTGCTTATCACTAAGCAGATATTATTACAACCTTGAGGAAACACCGCCAACCTTTTAAACCGCGTGCCCTCCTGTGGTAACCATAAAAATCGACTGCCTATTGAGCATTTGAAACTTCAAAATATATTAATCATTGGGATTAAAAACAAACGAAACCAAAGCAAAGGGGAATCATAAAAGTTCTGATGTGATCTGGAAAAGCATTTATTTTAATCATGACAGCAGCTTGAAGTGGGGGCACATGGTGTGAAAGGGAGTGCCACTTAGGGTGCTCATTTTAACGTGAAGGCCACTGTGCTAGTCTTTGAGCCATTAATGATTTCCCCCGAGATTCTGATTCACCAGTCCTCTCACTGCCACCCGTGAGGTGATCCCACTAAGTGATTTTTTTCAAGTTTATTTATTTATTTTGGGAGAGGAGAGAGAGAAAGAGAGCATGGGAGGGGCAGAGAGAGAGGGAGAGAGAATCACAGGCAGGCTTCATGCTGTCAGCGCAAGGCTGACACAGGGCTCAATCCCATGAACACGAGATCATGACTGAAGCTGAAATCAGATGCTTAACCGACTGAACCACCCAGGCGCCCCCCCCCAGTAAGTGATTATTGACACTGATGAAGTTAGATCAGTATCTGTGTGTCTGACTTCTTCTCATCCAACGAATAATTACTAAATATTCAATCAACATGTTTGATGGGAAGTTGTCACACTACCTAAATATAAATGATCTCTCCAAACATTATTTGTATGATATTAAAGATTGGTGTAGAGGCCGATCAAGTGAGTCTATAGTCAGGTTGTTTTTAGCTGTGTGTGTTGGACAAGCAACCTCACTCACCTATTTCCTCATTTGAAAACCGTGGATATCTGTCATCTCTATGTGTTAGAGTTCAGTCATCTACTCATTTACTCATATATCGTTTATTATATACACACTAGTGTCAAACAGTTGCTAGGATACAGTGTCTAATTTATTTTAAAATCTTTTGGGAGATATAGGTGGTATCCATAGCTCCAAGTCAATCTTAGTTTTAAATTAGTTTTACTGCTCTGACCTATTTTTGCCGCTTTTTTGTTGTTGTTTGTGATAATGCCTTAAAGCATAATATACTGTTAAAAAAATGTCAAAGTGTAATCCCCCCATGGTTGTATTATTTTGTCCCTCAGAATTCTCAGGAGCCACAAAAGATCCAGACAACTAAACAGATAACATATGACATATAATGCAAAAGATATACTGATAAAGCAATGTGTATGCAGACTTGCAAACATAAGTTAATAGATATGATCCCTGGCAAAGTATTCTCTGGAGTGCCCTACAAACATTTCCAAATTAAATGGGGCCATTTGGATAAAGTTTGTGAAATGTAGCAATACGAGCATGCCACTGCATTCTCCTGACAGCAGATCCTAAGTCTGTAACACGTAACAGTAGCCTGCCATCCAAGGATGGCAGTGGTGTGACTGTGGGTGGCTTTCTATTCTAAGACACCAGTTGTATGAGGCCTAACCTCTAAGCAAGAAATGTTTGCTTCTGTTTCTTCTGAACTCCTTCCAGCAAGAGAAAGATCACTCCCAGAAGTCCTGTTCTAGCTCATGAATCTCCATCAGATCAACTAGGGGCTTTGAGTAGGGACATGTCTCTTAGAGTTGCGGATTACCTGGCCTGGCCTTCAGGACACATGCCTACCTTGGCATCTGCTAACACCAAGTTCGTAGTGGAGGTTTCCAGGGCATATGATTGAAAGGCTTGCTTTAGTACTATGGGAAGACACTATTAAAACCATTAAAAGAAATGGAAAGACAGGAAACCACGGCCATACAGCAAACATGACAAAGAGGCTAGCAAGACATGGAGAAGTTTATATTAGAATCTATGCCACTTTTAGAGAAAAATCCTATCGGATATAACCCAAATCCAAGAGATAACTATCACTCATCTGGGGGGAAATAGAGTATTTAAAAAGGAAAGAAGGCTTGGGGCACCTGTGTGGCTCAGTCAGTTAAGCGTCCGACTTTGGCTCAGGTCATGATCTTTCTGTTCATGGGCTCAAGCCCCGTGTTAGGATGTCGAGCTCTGTGCTGACAGCTCAGAGCCTGGAGCCCGCTTTGGATGCTGTGTCTCCCTGTCTCTCTGCCCCTCCCCTGCTCACGCTCCATCTCTTTTTGTTTCTCAAAGAAGAATACACGGTAAAAAAAAATTTTTTTAAAGAAGACTTTAAACTAAAAACATGTTTTGTTTCAAATTCAAATAAGACTTCAAACATCTCAGTTTAAACATGAGAAAAGATCTTTTAAAGATAGTTTACATTTTGGCTTAAGTTTCTCTTAACTTAATGATTTATCTCTTTATCTCTAATGTAAATATAGGTTACAACTTCTAAGCACGTATCTGTGGCGACTTATTAAGGTGGCTTTTAAGAACTTTGTATAAATAGGTACAATATACCAGAAACCATTTCCAGCTTGGCCCCAACATTAGTATTGTGTATACTTGAGACCAGAGTCAATTTTTATCCCTTTACAAAGTTATTTGAGTGAAATGATTATATAATCAGAACAATCTCCATTATCACAAACTATTCTTTAGCTCCACCAAACAACTTTGATTTCCATGAATGAACCACCCTCTCTCTTTTAGAACTGTGTATATGTTCTTCCTTCTGTGTTCAACTTCATACCCCTCTTAGCATGCTAACTTTTCATCCATGAAGTCCTAGCTTAGAGATGACCTCTTCCAGGAAGCCTTCCGTCACTCTCCAAGACTGAGTTAGATGCCTGTCCTATACCCTCTGTGTTATCAAACTTTTTGGTCTTTGGATGTTTACATTGTTAAAAATTGCTGAGGACCCTGAAGAGCTTTAATATATGTGGATAATATCTACTGATATTTATTGTATTAGAAATTAAGAAACTCTTAAAATTCTTATTTACTGATTCACTTAAAATAACAATACTACACATATTACATGTCAATATCTAAGAACATATTTTTATAAAAATAATTTTTCAAAACAAAAATTTCAGAGAGAAAAATAGCATTGTTTTACATCTTTTACAATGGACTCTCATATCTGCTTTTGCATTCAATATGTTGCAATAAATTGTTTTGGGTTGAAGTATGTGAGGGAAGTCCATTGTCACACATAGTTGGAGAAGGGAGGCATATTTATTTTTATTTATTTTTTTATTTTAGAGAGAGAGAGGGAAAGCATGAGTGGGGGAGAGAGGCAGAGAGAGAGAGAGCGAATGTCAAGTAGGCTCCACACTCAGCACAGAATCTCATGCAGGGCTCCATCCCATGACCCTGGGGCATGCCCTAAGCCAAAATCAAGTTATATGCTCAACAAACTGAGTCATCTGGGTGCCCCAGGACCAATATTTTAATAGCCTTTTCAAGGTCATTGTGGATATTCTTCTTAATAGTATGCTAAAACCTGACAGGTAATAGAGTCTTAAAGTTCACTTTTTTAAAACATTTTTTTAATGTTTATTTTTGAGAGAGAGAGCACGAGCAGAGAACGGACAGAGAGAGAAAGAGAAGGAGAAAAAATCAGAAGCAGACTCCTGGCTCTGAGCTGCCAGCACAGAGCCCGATACAGGGCTTGAACTCACAAACTGTGAGATCATGACCTGAGCCAAAGTTGGACACTTAACTGAGCTACCCAGGCACCCCTTAAAGTTCACTTTCAATGTGAAATCTGAAAGCAAATTAATGAACTTTCTGTATTTTGTTACATTAAAATCCATTGGTCTATTTTTCACTTTGAAAGAATCTTTTTTCCATGCATGATTTTATAACATTATATTTTGGTAATTTGGAAAAGATTGATTCACCGAGTTAGACACATCATTCCAATTTGACCATTTTACTATACAATACCAAAAAGTAAAAGTTTAATATCACCATCATTCTCATCAGAGAACTCTTTAATTACTGGGAAGCTACAAGCTCTTGTTTTCCAAAACTCTATTTCATTTAAAAGCTCAAATTGTGTTGTTGGCTATAAATAGTTTTGGTTGTTTTCCTTGAAAAGACAGGTTCACTTTGTTCATTTTTGAAAAAATTTCTGCCAAACAACCACAGTTTGTCAACCATTCTTTTAATAAAAACTGTTCCACGAGAAGAGTGGCTAGTTCAGCTTGCAACTCAATCACACAAATGTTTTTCCTCTAGATAATCATCATACTTCGGTATGCAGCAAAAGTGCTTTATGGGTACCGATTTCATTACCCAGAATATTAAAAAGATGTATATTTCGGGTTGAAATTGAATAAAATAATCATTTTTCCTGCTTTGTCAAATTGGCTTTTTTTTTTTTTCCCTGTGCATGGGGATGGATACTACAATGACCACTAATATGTTTGGTGCCACTGCCTTGTTTAATGTCAGGGAATTCCTGCTAAGTTTTATCCACCGTTACTTTTGTACCGTTAGTGCAAATGGTAACATAGTGGGGGGGAAAAGCAAATGCCATCTTTTAAAAAAAATTTTTTAACATTTATTTATTTTAGAGAGACATACAGACAGAGAGACAGAGCATGAATGGGGGAGAGGCAGAAAGAGAAAGCGAGAGAGAGAGGGAGGGAGAGAGACAGAGGCACACACAGAATCTGAAACAGACTCCAGGTTCTGAGCTGTCAGCAAAGAGCCTGACTCAGGGCTGGATCCCATGAACCAAGCGATCATGCCCTGAACTGAAGTCGGACACTTAGCCGACTGAGCCCCCCACCTTTTTAAATTTTTTTTAAACATTTATTTATTTTTGAGAGACAGAGGCAAATGCCATCTTAATATTATGAATAAAGTAATCTGACCATGAAGGTCCCCTGTAAGGAGGTCATGGGATCCTCAGGGGTTCCCTGACCACACTTTGAAACCTCTGACTTAAAACATAAATTTCTTGAAAACGGGTACTGCTGTCTCATTACCTGTGTGTCCCTAAGACCTGCACAGTGTCTGGCACATAAATAAATATATTCAGCAAAGATTTGCTAAATAAATGAATAAACCAGAATGACTTAATTTTGTTTGCCTAACAGCTTCCTCGCCTCTGACAGAACGTTCTCAACCTAATTTACTTTCTTTGATGACTCAGGGTCATCATTATGAACACTGGCTCAAATACAGTGACAGCTATTGGGATATTGTCCCTGCAATAAATTGTCAAGTAGCTACTTCACACAGGATTTCACTTACTCATTCTTGGTTTATTTGCCTCCTTCATTGCTGATGGGCCATCAGCTACCACTCACTGAGGAGGATGTTAATGTTATGACCTCGAAGAAATATCTCTAGCTTCCTCCTTTTTTATATAGCTTTTAATCTGTAAGTTTTGAATATTTACGTGAAATAGGCCAAAACTTTGAAGTGAAGTGAAGCTTCTGAGTTGTCTCTTGAATCAAGCACGTAAGCTTTAGTGCATGGATTTGCCGGATTTATTTGGTTAACAAGGGGCCTCTTCCAATTTTGTTCCTCATCCTGAGCCACCCCTGTTTCTCTGAGATTTCAGGATAATTGAGTTTTGCATAGGTGAAGTTTTGTTCTACGTGTCATTGCAAGAAATAGCCAAAATATACCAACTTACAATTCAAGTTAAATAAAACCATATATTTACTGTTATGGAGATGAAGGTAGAGATCTTCCTTGACTTATGATGAGGTTATGTCCCAAAAAACCCATCAGGGGTGGAAAATATTGTAATCTGAAAATGCGTTTAACACAGCTACCCCACGGAACATCATAGCTTAACCTGGCCTGCCTTAAACTTGCTCAAAACACTTACATTAGCCTACAGGTGGGCAAAATCATCTAACACAAGGCCTAGTTTATAATAAAGTGCTGAACGTCTCATGCAGTTTATTGATATTGTAGTGAAAGTGAAAAAAGGAGTGGTTGTCAGTATGTTAGTTGTTTGCCCTTGTGTTCGTGTGGCTGATGGAGCTGAAGCTCATTGCATCATGAGAGAGTATCTATTGCATATCACTAGCCCAGGAAAAGATCAGAATTCAAAGTGGGAAAAACAGTTTTCTATTGACTGCGTATTGCTTTCATGCCATCATAACATCGAAAAATCCTAAGTTCCAACAAGTGCTCTCAGCATTCAAGAGTCTCTCATGATTTGCCTCCCATCCTCTCACCAACTATTTTTCCCCTTCTTCTCTCCCATGGTCCTCCGTTAAGTTCCTCCTAATCCACCTATACGTGCAAACATATGGTATCTGTCCTTCTCTGCCTGACTTATTTCACTCAGCATAGCACCCTCAAGGTCCATCCATGTTGCTACACATGGCCAGATTTCATTCTTTCTCATTGCCATGGAGTATTCCATTGTATAGATAAACCACATCTTCTTGATCCATTCATCAGTTGATGGACACTTAGGCTCTTTCCATGTTTTGGCTATTGAGCACTGGGTGTTATATGGAAACCAACGTGACAATAAACTATTTAAGAAATAAAAACAAAAACAAAAAACAGAAAACAAAAATCCTAAGTTCAAGTACCATAGGCCAGAGACCCTCTGTAGATCTTATTTTGAGAAGTCTTCAAATTGCCATACCATAATTAAAACAAATTCAAATTATTGGAATGGGGAAAGAGGAACTACAATGGGAGTGACCTGAGATTTTCTTAAAAAGAACTGAACTTTACTGCTTCATCTTTAAAATTTTAATTTCACATTTATGAACTCAGCTTGTACTATATTAATTTATATCTAGTCATATCGTTTTGTAAGGTGGTTACAAGTTAATAGTGCTTTAAACTCATTTTAAAAGGCCACTTTGAAAACTGACATTCATGTTCTGTATAAATGTCTATTTGTATGAATATTTATTTTGGGAGAGGAGAATGAGACTGCATGTGTGAGTGGAGAAGGGGCAGAGAGAGAGAATCCCAAGCAGACTCCACACTGTCAGCACAGAGCTGGGCGTGGACGTGGGGCTCGATCCCACGAAGCATAAGATCATGACCTGAGCTGGGGCGCCTGGGTGGCTCAATCGGTTAAGCATCCGACTTCAGCTCAGATCATGATCTCACGGTTCGTGGGTTTGAGGCCCACATCGGGTTCTGTGCTGATGGCTCAGAGCCTGGAACCTGTTTCCGATTCTGTGTCTCCCTCTCTCTCTGACTCTCCCCTGTTCATGCTGTCTCTCTCTCTCTCTCTCAGAAATAAATAAAACATTTTTAAAACAAAAAGACCATAACCTGAGCTGAAATCAAGAGTCACTCACCTAACCAACTGAACCACCCAGGTGCCCCCCTTTTAAATTTTTTTTAATTCTGTTTTAAAAATATTTTCAAGGAGAAGGTTGCTATTTAAGGTATATCAGACCCCAAAAACGTGTTCACGGAATAGTGAATGTGATTCTGAGTGTATGGACAGCAAACAGCAACAAACATTTCTTTCCAGATAAAATAAATGCACTTAACAGCATTTACAAGGTAGTTCATTACATCACTTCTCACATCTTTCTTACCCAGTATAGAAATAGAGAAAGAAACCTGCCCATCACAAATCTTTGTTTGCAGTGGTAACCCCAGGATGGCACACAAGAAAAGGAAACTTACCAGCTTTCTAGTTTGAGAAAACTTCTGAGTTAAAGGTGTAATTAACAAGCCAATCTAACAAAGAGTGAAAGGCAGCTGGGCTCTATTTAGCCTTTGCTTTTTTTTAAATAGTAAAGCTGTATTTGATCAGGATTTTTTTTAAGTTTATTTATTTATTTTGAGAGACAGAGAGCAAGCAGGGGAGGGGCAGAGAGAGAAAGAATCCCAAACAGGCTCCACACTGTCAGTGCAGCGCCCTATGCAGGGTTCAAACCCATGAACCATGGAGGTCATGTCCTGGGCCAAAATCAAGGGTCAGATGCTCAACCAATTGAGCCACTCAGGTGCTCTTAGCCTTTGCTTTATCCAGTGGAGGGACTCCCCACTGCTTGTGAGTGGTTATTGATTTCCATTTTCTTGAGTCTGGAGGTTTCTGGAATGGTGAAGCTGTGAAAGTCCAGCTCCTAGCTTTGAGGTCTGCAGTGAACCTGTGCAAACCTAGGGGTGAAGGAGCTGGTCAGGTGAGCAACACTGGCCAATTCAGAGGGCACGCAGCATAAGGATCCTAGACAAATATAGTAGTTTCTCTTTATCCGCAGTTTCTCTTTCCCCCGTTTCAGTTACCTGCGCCAACTCCTCCTCAGGTGTGGATGCGCCTCCCGTGGAGGAATCGTCAGGTCAATTAGTAGCCTAATGCCACGTCTCAGTGCCTGCGTCATTCACCTACGTCATCTCATCACGTAGCCATTTTATCTTCTCCCCTCGTCAAAAGATGGTAAGTACAGTAAGGAAGACCATATTCACATAAGTTTAATTACAGTATATTCTTACATTTGTTTTATTATTGTTGGTAATCTCTTGCTCCACTTAATTTATAAATTAAACTCCATCGTAGTTCTGCCTGTATTGGATTCAGTCATCTCCACGGTTTTTGGCGTCCACTAAGGGTCTTGGCACCTGACCCCCCACACCCCCATCACCCACCACCTAAGGGGGAATTGCTGTGCTGGGAGATTCCATCTTCCCCAGAAATTTGCTACTGAAGGAACACGGCATTAGAGAAGACAAATCCTGCTTGCTGCTGTACTTCTGAGGCTCTGGAGATGTGGTGTGGGTCATTTCAGGCTGCTGATTGCAACCAATTAGCCTGATGGGGAACTTGCCCTCGTTCTGCTCTCCACTTGTGTGGGTACATCCAGAACAGGATTGTCCACAGGCAGTCACTGAGCTTTGGGGTATGGAATTCACCAAGGGTTTAAGGTGCCCTTCGAAGTTCCAACAAATACTTAAAATCAGCTGAAAGGTAGGGTTTTTTGTGTGTTTTTTAATGTTTATTTATTGTTGAAGGGAGAAAGAGCATGAGCCAGTAAGGGGCAGAGAGACTGGGAGGGGCAGAGAGAAAGGGAGACACAGAATAAGAAATAGGCTCCAAACTCTGAGCTGTTAGCACAGAGCCTGACACAGGGCTTGAACCCACGAACCACAAGATCATGATCTGAGCTGAAGTCAGACACTTAACCGACTGAGCCACCCAGGTGCCCCGAAAGGTAGGTTTTTGAAGGCTGCCATTCTGAAGCTGCCATTCCCATTTTCACACCTTACACAGTGAGTTTTACCAGGTAATCATATTGGGTTTTTTTTTAAATGTGTTTTTTTATTTCTGAGAGAGAGAGAGAGACAGCGTGAGCAGGGGAGGGTCAGAGAGAGAGGGAGACACAGAATCTGAAACAGGCTCCAGGCTCTGAGCTGTCAGCACAGAGCCCAATGCAGGGCTCGAACCCACAAACCGTGAGATCATGACCTGAGCCAAAGTCAGCGCTTAACTGACTGAGCCACCCAGGCGCCCCTAGGTAATCATATTGTTAAACTCCTTTTGGGGATAGGTTGTGTCTGTTGTATCAGAAGAGTCTTCTAAATATGGGACTCATAGCTCAAACATGGCTTTACATTCCCTAGAAATATTCTTCACAGTGGTAACCCAAAGGAAGTAGGCTTGAATCTGGGCTTTTCTCTCTCCTGAGGAAATCATGCACTGCTGTAAAGCTACTGGCCTTCAGGCCAGACAGCTCCTCTGCTTCCGTGCACTTCCACCGGACCTAGGAAAATAGAGCCATTCACTAAAACCAAACAGCCCGGCAGTAGAAATGGGTGGAAATACCAGTGGGAAAACCAGGATGTGTCTCACATGAATAGATTCCTATTAGATCCGTCTTGAACTAAAACCCAGTCACTTTTCTAAGGGATGGGGGACTATTAGCTGGTTTGAAATGCCCCAAGTTTGACTATGATAAACTTTATCATAGCACTTGTCAGTTGAGCCCTGGCTTTCCTGGTTGACTCAACAAAAAGATGTGTTTTACCCTGAGAGAATCACGGAAAGAGATAGTTTTTCCTAGACCAGGGTAAGATTGTTAGGGGCCCCGTCCTGCCTAGACCTTAGTGAACCAGAAGCAGATGGAACTTCTCAGGGCACAAATATGAGTTGTCCCTGGCTCTGAAACCTAAATCAAGAAAGGACAGGAAATTTTATAGACTTAATGGCAAAAGCTCATTTTGTAACAGTGATTGTAGCTTAATTTTTACTGAACTGTTACTGTGTGCTTGGCAATTACACCAAGTTTATGAGGATACTCTCATTTTAATCTTCAAATATCCCTATGAAATGGGTGCCACTCATGCACTGAACAGGTATTTCTTGGGTGCCATTATGTAATTGTCACTGGGATGCAACAGTAAACAGGGTGATGAGGTACTTGCTCTGGGAGTGCTTACCTTCCAGGGAGACAGAACTGAACAAATGGATTCTTCCATGCAATATGTGTTATTGATTACCTATTATGTGCCAGGCGTGTGCTAGGAATACAACAGTGATGCAAACAAACGAAACTATCTGCCGTCACAGAGCTATATTCTCATGAGGAAGAGGCAGACAATAAAGAGAGCAGTAAATTATACAGTGTGTTATACAATAAGTACTACGGAAAGAGAAATAGGGGAGGTATGGAGTGCAGTTTCAGGTAAGGAGATAAGGGAAGTTCTTACTGAGTCAGGGCAAAAAAAATGCATAAACAAATAAGGTTATTTCAAAGAGTGGCAAATTTTGTGATGATAATCGATCAGGATAAAGAAGGGAATTGGGAGGAGAAACTACTTGAAATTACTTGGCCAAGAAAGGCTTCTCCAGAGGGTTGTATCTGAATGAGATCTGTAGTGTGTGAAGGAGCCAGCCGTGGGAATAACTGAGGGGAGAGGCTTCTAGAAGCTCTGAGATAAGATTGAGCTTGGTGCATGTGAGAAACAGAAAGAAGGGCAGCGCAGCTGTGTTTGATGAACACAGGGGAGGGAAAACAGCATGTGAAAGAAAGCTGAGGAGGTCAGCTGGGATGGAATCATGCAGTGTATGCTGATATTAACCTATCCTCCAAATCAGGAAACCGAGGCTCGAGAGCAGTGCCATCAAGGTCACATAGTATTGGGCTTCCACTTATAACTGTCCACACATGCTCACCATCCGGGCAGTACATTGACTAGTGAACAGTTATGGACTATAGAATACATGTGGAAGCAAGCATTATGGGCCAGTCCAGTTGTCCTAGAGGGGAATCTAGAACATAAATACATCCAGTACTTCCGGGTTAGTGATTTCCAGGCAAGCTAACCTAAGGGAGGGGGTCAGGGAGGCCTGGGTACTAGTCTCTCACCTTGAACAGGCTCTTCAGTGTTAATCTGGCCTCCACACACCTAGAGCCCCAACCAAGAGGATAGATTCCTGCAAATGGGGTTGTCTCTAATACAAGGCCAGGAGCCCTCTAGCTTTTCCTCCAGCGAACTCCCATACATGGTATTAACAGTAGGCGCAAGCAGGGTACCCAGCAGCCCCCCGCACCCTACCTGGCTTCCCCAGGTGGGATATGTTAGAGGAGAATGAACAGTGAGAGGAACCACCTTTTGTGGGTTGTTTTGTTTTGCTTGTTTTAAAATAAGTGAAACTCACTTTGTTATTTTATTTTTATTTATTTTTATTATTTTAAAAAATAGTTTATTGTCAAGTTGGTTTCCATATAACGCCCAGTGCTCATCCCCACAAGTGCCCTCCTCCATGCACATCACCCCCCTTTCCCTCCCCCGCACCCCCATCAACCCTCAGTTTGTTCTCGGCATTCAAGAGTCTCTCATGGTTTANCACCTTTTGGATACGATCTTGCATCCCTACCCACCCCCAGGGTACTCTATGCATTTTCAGAGCTTTCTAAGGAAAATGTCTTTTATAGACACAGAGTAACACCAACAACAAGATCTCTTCTAAAAGTTGGGTTTCATTTTCCTGATTTTGCTTCCTGCCCTGTCTGACCTCCCTCCACATACCCCCAAGGACCCAGCAGCTCCCGAGTATGTGCTTCAGTAAGCGATTTGCTTACTACTCACAGTTCTCAATTTTGAACAGAAGACCATGTTTTCTGTCCTTTAACCTAAATCCTAGCTCTTGACAGCAAGGTGGGCCTCCACTCCCCTCTGAATCAGGTGATGGAATCAGCTGCGGTACTGATCCTGGAGGGAAGCTGTCAGGTGACAGACACCCCAGAAAGGCTAGGCTGCCCATTTCAGTGCTGGCTGATGCATTTTTCTTGGACTCTGGTCATGCCTGGTCCTTTTTCCTTTTGTAGCCTCTTGTCCCTGAAGTCATTTTTAAAAATTATTTATTTTTTTGTAGAGACAGAGAGTGTATGCATGCATGCAATGGGGGTGGGCAGAGGGAGAGGGAGAGAGAATCTCAAGCAGGCTCCGTGCCTGCGTACAGCCTGACGTGGGGCTTGATCTCACAAACTGTGAGATCATGACCTCAGCCAAAACCAAGTGTCAGACACTTAATGGACTGAGCCATCCAGACGCCCCTCCCTGAAGCCATTTTGTACATCTTTCTAACCAACCTTTGACCCTGAGCATGTTTTTGGAATGTCCTCTTTTCTCAACATTCTCTGTGATCCTGTCATTCTGAAGTCAGCCGGTGTCACCCTTCCCTCCAAATCTCCCTTCCGCCCTTGTGCGCTAGGAATTAAGCTGATTAGCTATGCCAATGTTTGAACTGCTTTGCTGATTCCTGATGACCCCTTTTCTGAGGGCTTCTGCCTCTGCCCATGTTTTTATCCTTATTTTATTTGGCTTCTGATAAAGCTTCCTGCCCTGGCTTTTACCTACCAGTAGCTCTCCTCTGGGAGGGAGAATTGATTAATTTTTTTAAACACACTAACAACCTAATCACAGAAAAGTTCAAGTTGGTAGAGTGAACAGCAGGGTAAATGTTGCAAGAAATGTCTCTTTTATCCCAGGGTGTAAAATGTAGTCTTTAGAAGCCAACAATGACCCCCTGCTGCTCAGGGGTTAGGAACAGAGGCTGAGTTCATTCCTGTTCTTGGACTCCCGCAGCTACAATGGTCATGGACAGGTTGCTTAACCTGTCTGTGCCTTAGTTTCCTTCTCTCTAAAATGGGGTGACAGTAGTACTTAATTCACGTGAATATTGAATGATACTAAAAAACAGCGGAAGTGCTTAGCAGTGTCGTGTACATGGCAGGTGCTCAGGTGATGTTAGCGATAGTTGCAGGAAAGGCTGAGAACATCTCTCCTGTTAGCAAATCAGCCCCTCTGCAAGCCTTGGGCAGTGGGGCTTGACGCTCTTATCCTCATTTCTCACTGGACTGGCTCCAATGCTGGATGGGACTAAGTCCTCACTATGCCTCGATGATGGGATCATCACGGAAGTAAGTATAGTTTTAGAGCTGCCCCATCAGCCAGCCCATACTTGGAAGTTCTTTCTAGATTGTGTATTGCAGCCAGCTGCAGAAAGAATAAGCAAAGTTCACATTTCCAGGCTCTTGTGTTGGTCACAGTTCAGTACAGCCTGACTTATCTGATAAATTTCAAACCACTTTAGAGTTCTTTTGGGCTCTGCATTTGGATCTTTCATGAAACCCAGCACACGTGGTCATCACTGATTTTCTCCATGAAATAACCCTGACTTCTCCATGCTCCGCTTTTTCACACCCCCATTTTTGACCTTTAACGTTGCTTGTTTTTACTTTCCTGGAATTGCTATTAGTACAGCAATTCATTCCAAAGGCTTTGCTGTTTTTCAGGGTCAGCTTGTACCCCAAATAAGAGCAAAAAGTATCTTTTGCCTCTAGGGTTCTTTTGCACTCTAAATGAACTCAGTTTTTATAAAATGTCTTTTGACTGAGCCTATTTATTCTGCCTAAATTAACCTCACCTATTGCTAATTTTTCTATGGTCCCGTAAACAATATAAAAAGCTGGCTAAACATCTGTCTGCCCCTGTTAGCGAATGAACAGTGTCAGGAGGCTGGGGGATGTAGGAATGAATTCTGGCTGATAGTTTGTATCCCTGATGCTTATGCACAGTCTGGCCCATAAGAAGCCCTCAATAAATGTTTGTTGAATGATGGGATGCAATTAAAAAATTTTTTAATGTTCATTTATTTTTGAGAGAGAGACAGAGAGCAGGGAAGGGCAGAGAGAGGGGAAGACACAGAATCCAAAGTAGGCTCCAGGCTCTGAGCTGTCAGCACAGAGCCTGAAGATGGGCATGAACTCACAAACCCTGAGAATGTGACCTGAGCCGAAGTCGGACACTTAACTGTCTGAGTCACCCAGGTGCCCCAATTTTAAAGACTGATCTTTTTATTTAAAGATAACCAATATTTGAGTATTTTGTGTTATTTATTCTGACAACCCTGCAAGCTATAAGAATCAATAGGAGGTTTTTCAATTAGCAATGATCGTGTCTTGGATAAACCTTACTGGTTATGAGACTGCCACTGTGCAAAACTAATAGGAGCTTTTTTAGATTGTGGCTATCTCAGAGTCCAGGGATGGTCAGAGCTAGCTCGTCAGTGCTTCTGCTGGGGCGTTCAGCCTGTCTGATTTGTTGAATTCCAGATGCATATTTACTGGGGAAATTATTCGGTGCAGAAATGTTAGAAGCTATAAATATAGAGGCTCTAATCAAGTCCAGAGGAATTAAAATCTAACACTGAGTAAGTAAAGCCCTCACTGGAAAGCCAATAGGTTCATTAGGAAAAAATTACAAGATACAAGAAAAGATGATTAAATCTGAGCTAATAATACAGTTGACATTTTTATAGAAATAGTTTGTGTACGTGGCAAAGGAGTTGACTGGTTTTATTAACCTCATTATTCAGTGTGTGGAGTTTACAAAAATTTAGAAAGTTGATAATGGTAATTAAGCAGGGAAACGTGACAAACCCGAGCATCTAGGTGAGCTGCGAGGCATTGGGCCAAGTGCTCTTACCCACCTGGAAGAGAGATTTGTCAGCAGAAAAAAGGAAGGAACGGAGAGAGAAAATGAAAGAAAATAATTTGATTTACCTCTAGTCATGGAGTTGTCTTTTTTCACCCATCATGTTTCCAATCTATGGCCTTAATGACCAGATGTTTTTATTACATTGAAAGACATCTTGGTCTGGTTATTTCCTTGGACTTAGTGATCAGCCTGATGGACTGGAGCATGGCCATAGCCACTGGCCTGCCCTGGGTACTCACCCTCTGCCTCACTGTCTACACAGGACTCCCAAGGTATAACCTGACAAAAAGCAAAGGAGGCCAGAATGATGTGGACATGGAAGACCCCACCCTGGGGTCTGGGGTCCATTCCTTCCCATTGTGTTTGCTAAAGTGTTTTCTACAAAATACTCATTGTAAAAGGTGTTCCACAAAAGGAAGACTTCAGAGAGCTTATGAGCCTGTACAGAGCAGCAAACCAGTGCAAAGGGTAACAAAAGCACCTTGGCGGAAATACAAAGTGGGGATTTAGAGAGGGGAGGACTTAGATTCCCTGCAGTCTAAGAAAGGCCTTCACAGAAGAGGGAGCTTTGAGAAGAGCTTTGAGAATGTCTGGATTTCAAAAGATTAAGATGGGCATTTAGGGAGGGTGCTGAAGGCATAGAGGCATGTGGAAGCAAATGGCCCCGTGTGGATGGGATATGGAGGCATGCTCGCAGGCCACCTTGAGACACTTGGCTGATTCTTGGACAGTGGGCATCCCCTGAAGGTTTCTGGGTAAAGGAATGATCTGATGAGAGCCCTGCTTAAGAAATGTTCGGAATCTGTGACGTCTGTGTCCAGGATATGGTAGAGTAAGTACAGGGGAAGCAGGCGTGCCAAGTGACATTAGAAGTCAAGGGGAATCGTAGTGAGACCCTTAGTTAGGGGGGAAGTAGAGACACTGAGGATCCATTAGTGGCATCCCACGGCCAGCAGTCCCCATGGTTGGTCCCCTGCCTGTCTCTCCCATCCAGCATCTCAGCATCCTATGTCTCTCCCAAGTTCCTTTGAGTTCCTTAAACATGTCATGCTCTCTTACCCAAACCTTTGCATTTTCTGCCCCATTTGCTTAAAATAATGATGAACGTGATGATGATGATGATGGTGGTGGTGGCGGCGGCTGACACTTGCGTAGTGCTTACTGTATACCTGTCACCATTTTAAGTGTTTTCTCTTCCAGAAGAACCCTCATTTTTGGGGGCTGATTCTATGCTTTCTCTCCTCTTCTACTGAGGACTGGCACCCATGCTAGGGAGTACTAAGTTGAGGTTGTAGGTCAGGGGGTCTAGCCATGCTAGTATTTTTGAGGCATACACTTAACTGTAACTGAATTTTATTAGAAAGTTAAAAGCTAGCTACTCTGTATTTTGGGATATATGTTTTTGGGTCTTCCCATTTTCAGAAAAATCACAACTCTGCTAAAAATGGCAAGAATATTTTCTCACCATATTGTGAATACCTAAATGCAATGTTATTTTCCTTTCACCTTTGTCTGTATCCACAGCATATAAAACAGTTCTTGGGGGCCACCTGCATGGCTCAAGTCAGTTAAGCATCTGACTTCAGCTCAGGTCATGATCTCACAGTTCATGGGTTCCAGCCCCACGTCGGGCTTAGTGCTGACAGCTCAGAGCCTGGATCCTGCTTCAGATTCTGTCTCCCTCTCTCTCTGCCCCTCCCACGCTCCTACCCCATCTCTCTCTGTCACTCAAAAGTGAATAAACATTAAAACAGTTCTTGGCACATAGTAAGAACATGATCTACATCTATTGAATGCTTGAAAAACTGAGTGAGTGAAGAGAATAAATTAATGATATTTCAATAGAGTATGCTGTGGTCCCAGGTCAGCTCCTAACCCTTAGTTTCTCTCCTCATCAAACCCACCAAGACCCCAGCCATCCAGGTCTTTATTCCTATGGTCTTCTTGGAGGGTCACAGAGAACATGGCAGGACACATATAGTGCCTTCCTATCCCTGGCCCTCCATTGTCCAGGATCCAGTGGGACAGGTGGAATGGTCTAAGGGCTCTGACTGTGGGAGTGTAAGAGAGAAAGAGCAGGGCTTGACACTTGTGACCAGCTCTTGTGGGTGAAAGTAATTCTCAGATGCTCTCATGGAGACTTGAACTCGGGGAACACAGCCTCTGCTGTCCTGGGTTTTGTGGGTGAAGACCTGAAGGTCAGCTGTCCTCTTAAAAACCCCAGAGGTTCAGATTTCAAATTCCCTACCAAGTGATACTAAAAGGTGTGAGTAAGCTTGGCTGAGGACACTGGGGGTGGAAGACAAAGTGTGACCATGTAGTTGAAGAGATGAGAGGGGCTTAGAGAAGGCACCAAGGTGTGGGGGGAAGAGAAGCCCTTGACTCTTTGATCAGCTTCCTGCAAAAACCAGCCAAGTGATGGATGTGCATCCTTCTGTGAATATGAAGATTGTAACCCAGAGGGAGACAATTTTGCTCATATATATTTATTTTTCTTCCCCAGTTAGAGTTAGAACTGGAAGAAACCTGAAAAGACCATTTCATTTCCAGTGCTGGATGGGGAGAAACATCACTTGGATGTAACAGTTACGAAAAGGTTAGTGAATTCAAAGGGATGCTCATTTACATGGGGAAGACAGATATAAGTGTTAACCTGGCATTAATTCACCTGTTATTCTAGTAGAATGGAAAATAGCGAATAAAGAATCACATTCAGAGAAAACCAGTTTTAATATTTTTGAAAAATATCCTCCCTAACTTGTATGTGTGGTGTGTGTGTGTGTGTGTGTGTGTATTTGTTATTCTATTTTTGAGTAGAATTTTCCTTAAGAATGGAAATAATTCCCATTTTTTAAGTTTATTTTTCTTGAGAGAGGGGGAGAGAGAGAAAGTAGAGTGAGTGGGAGAGAGAGGATGAAGGGAGAGAGGCAGAGAGAGAAATGGAGAAAGAGAGAATTCCAGAAGGCTCCACACTGTCAGCACAGAGCCCAACATGGGGCCCAAATCCACAAACCATTGAGATCATGACCAAATCAAGATTGGATACTTGACTGACTGAGCCACCCGGGTGCCCCATAATTTTCCATTTTAAAAAGGGAATCATGTATGCTATTTTACAACAAAAGTGAATATAGAGTTTGTGTATCTGAAGCTTATGACATTTGGAGGTATTCTTTAAGAGAATATTTCAAAATGACAGAAACAAACATATGTACAAGGCCTTGGAAGGGGCTGTGCAAGTGAGGGTCCTAAAGTTGAAACTCTGAGTAAATCCCCCATATTGTGCCCTGGTTTGTTCGTCTCTTTCCCCACTTGACAATACATGGTAAACATCCATGAATTTCTTTACTCTCTCAGGTCCACAGGGAGGTTGCTGAGAATAGCTCATTTTTGTAAGCACACATTATGTACCTCGTGTGTGCCTGGCACTGGGCCTACAGTGAGAGAAAGTTAGGTCCATTCCACATCCTGTCTGATCCATATCCGCTGTCATCAGTAAAGGAATCCCAGCAAATGGGCAACTCAGCCTCTTGGCTGGCAGCTCTGAATGGCCTGTGTACCATTCAGTTACTTCACAGGATTCTTTCTAAAAGTGGGTTCTGTGAGGAGGGCCACCCACCACATTCTCACTGAGAATCCATCCCAATAGTTCATCCTGCCAATTTATTTCAAGTCAAACTCTCCACACTGCATCTCAGGGAGGTAAGCTGTGCCACCCACTGCCACTTCCCACAGTCACATTGCCTTTTTTGGCCTGAGCACATGTTCTGAGAGCCTTTGTTCTCACAACATGGATGATGGAGCATAGGTCAAGACCTATCAAAAATAGATGTTATTATGTCAGTGATATACATAATGTAGCTCCAAAAATGAGGAAAGTGGATTTGAAGACTCTAATTAAGTAGAATTCAAATGTTGTTTAAAGTTAATCACTATAGCTTCAGTTTGAATCTTTAAAGCTTCGAATTAGAAGCCATTTAATCCTTTTCTGCTGTATTTGAAATGTACAGTATCAGGCAAAGGGAGTGCTACCCCGGCCAAGTGGAATGGCAGAACAGAGCAGATGTCAAAAGTGTTTTCTATTTTAATACATTAACTCTAATGCTTTAAAAGCCAATATTGGGTAACCCTCATTTAAGCACACGTGAGTATATATCTAAATTATTATGAAGTAGTATTTATTAATGTTTTTGCATTCATTTTTTTAATGCTACAAAAGTGGGTGACTCTTTCTTAGTAACTGCCCAGTGCTTTATAGCCTACTGTGCAGGATTCCTCGGTCCACATTCTCTGCAGCCCTTGACTAACAGAATATTCCAAAGGAAGTCTCAGGGGACCTCTTTCATGGGCACTATTCAAACTACTGTATGATGAGAACTTACCTCATTTTTAAATCTACCTCCAGTAGATTCTCATCTGTTCTCAGTGATTAGTTCAGATTTTAATGGGAAATTGTTGGCCAACACATTAGGGGACAGTATTAAAAAAATAGTATTTTCACTTAGTGGAATATTATGTGGCCATGAAAAAGAGAAGTACCAATGTCAAAAAAAATCTCTAAAATTATAAAATGAAGAAAAGCAAGGCACTGAACATAACATGCCACTATTTTGGGGGGGGAAGTGGGAATAAATATGTTTGTATGTACATATACATATGTATATGTATATGAAGGATGCATAAGAAAATAGAAAATTGAGTGACTAAGACTCAGGGCAGGTGGGAGACTTCTCATTCTATATCTTTAAAATTTTTGACCCATGTGACTGTATTAACTATTTAAAACTTAAGTTAAAAATAAAAGTATAATCAATCATGGTCTATTGAAAACCTACTTTTTTTTTAATGCTAGAATTCAAATCTAGCTTCTGGGCCTAAGAGTCAGGTGCTTCTATATGCCCTGTGTGCCTTTCCTTAGAAAAACTGACCATGGGGCAACATTCTATCTTGATTTCTCACTACAAATATTGGCTTTAAGACGTTTCTTTCTGGTAGCAAATTAACATGAAGGGTTATACACATTGTAACAAGCACAATGTCTAGATCCTTGAATAAAGGACCTCTGTTTTCTGGATCATTGATTCAGTTTTCCCTGGAGGGGGGAAGATAGTCACTGAAAGCTTTGCAGGAAGTCCAGCCAGATCCCAAACCACCTTTCTGAATTACTGTAATGATTGCCAGCCCCGCTTTGTCCCTGGAGTGACAGGGACCAGAGTAGCACTCAGGAAGTTACTCTGTGACTTCCTCTAGCAGGGGGCTGAGGAGTAACACAGCCTGAACTTGTGAATATGGCTGGTGAGTCCTTCTGGGCAGAAATCTTTGTCCTCTGGAGGAGGCAGGGCATGAGGACACATAATTGCAGCAGCTCACTTAGCCCTGATGCCAAGCAAAATAGTTCCAAAATGCAAATCTCCATCCAGCAGATGCAAATGATAAACTCTTTTTTTTTTTTCAAATCTGAGATCATTGATACTGTTAACATCCTTACAAAAAAAAAAATCAAAACAAGAATGCAACCATCTTTATTAGTTAACAGTCTCATTGGGGATAAATCAAAGAGCTTTATAATTGTTCCTTTTCTGTTTCATGGATATAGCACTGAAGTTTTGTTCTCACAACATCTTACCAACCTAAAATAAATAGCAAATGATGACCTCGTCAATGGAAAATAAAAGGCATTCCAGTTCATCAATAACTGGACAGTGATAAAAATAGGCACTCAGAAGCCACAGCTAAAATGTACCCTCAAAGGTCTATGTTTGTGGGAGGAAATGGATTCTTTGGCTACTGTCTAAAAACTCCTCAGAGGCTGCTGTTCTCTAAGCATCCCCCCTCAGACCTCAGCCTCTTCTAAATGTTCCTTATTTCAATGCATCTCGGCATTGCTGAGAGGCTCGATCATGATGCTTTTGTTGGGCAATGTACCAAAGCCCCTGTGTCCTCCTCCCAACATCCCACCATCAGCTGCTGACCAAGACATCTGACCCCGCAGATGTTGACATAACTGTAGAAACCGAAGCTCATTGTGGTTCGTTGCTTGTCATTTCTTTCAGTGAAAATTTAAACACCAGTCCTGAAAATTTGAAGTTGAGAGGGCTGAAGATGAAGGCAATGCCTTAGGGGAGAAAAAGAAGATTAAATTGAAAGCGGGGGGGAAGAAAAAAAAGAGAAGCTCCAATATTCGGCTTAACAGGAGCATCAAGCTTCCATTTGAATCCCAGCTGCTTCTTGAACAAAGCAGTTTCTTTACTTCACACACCTCATTTGTAAAAGAGGATAAAAGTCATTCATTTTCACAAGGAGTTTGTGAGGATTAAATGAGCTAATCAATGCCTGTAAAGCACAGACACATGGCATGGTACCGAACACATTTTTGAAAATTGAAGGCAACTATGAATATGGGGAACTTGGGGACGAAGAAAACTATAAAGCTTGCCTTGGGAGATGCCCAGGTTAGATCAGGGGTGGGATCACATTTTATTTTTCCCAAGTGCAGGCCTGGAAGCCAAATGGAAAAGTCAGCAGGAAGATGATGATGCCTCTCTCATCCCATCCCAGTAGTTCTGGAGAAGGGTGTCCCTACCACACAGGCTGTGACTCGTGTGGGGTCCCCACCCCCACCCAACAACAGGAGCCTGCCTTGTCTCTCTGCAGCTCACTGCCATGCTGTCATCCAGGTTATTCCTGAGGTGATTTGTATCCAATGCCACTGTAATTGACACAGTTAACATACCATAAAATCCAAGGTCACATAAAGGTAAAGATGGGCTAAAGAATCTATTATGTTGAGAAACGAATACAAGTAAATCATCTTGATAAAAAAAAAAACCAGTTATAGGAAAACACATAAACTCAAGCAACACATCACTTTTTTATGTGATTTGATGGCTTGCTTCCCTTCCTTATGGTACACAGGCCTTCCCTCGTCTGAGGCAGGGACCCTCTTTTGTTATCTTCTATAACAACAATGACATGAGCTGTTCCTGGCAACTCTGTAGGTGCTCATAATATGTATAATGAGAAGAAGGATATATTTCAGTTAAATAATTTCTTAAAAGGCACTTCAGGGCAGGAGATTATTGCTATCCATTTTATGGGCTGCAGATTTCTTCCCATAGAAAAAGTAAAGCCTGACCTTAATGATGTGGTTGAGAATGGGTTTCTTGTCCTCGCTCGTGTGTGAACAGGCACTGGACCAGAAAGGGAAAAGGTTCTCTCCGGACTTGTGAAGGTCTGCTAAGAAAAACTTGGCAGTAATTTGGAGATCACTGGTTTTTCTTTAAGTACTTTGTGTGTTGAGCCCTCCACCTCTCCTGGAGCTCATGTGACTAATGCCCTGTAGGAAACACCAAATTTGGGTCCACAGAACGCGGAACCACAGTGTCGGGGTAAATAAGACAGGGCTCTGGGTTGCATATCAGCTCACACAGGGTTCACCTGCCTGTGAGCTACCTTACATTGTCTGAATTACCTAGAATAGTCCAGAGTAGGAGACAATCATCCAGGTAACGGTCTTTTTTTTTTAATTAAAAAAAGTTTTTTTAATGTTTTATTTATTTCTGAGAGAGAGAGTGAGACAGTGTGAACAGGGAAGGGTCAGAGAAAGAGGGAGACACAATCTGAAACAGGATCTAGGGTCTGAGCTAGCTGTCAGCACAGAGTCTGACACGGGGCTCAAACCCACAAACCGTGAGATTATGACCTGAGCTGAAGTCAGACGCTTAACCGACTGAGCCACACAGGCGCCCCAGGTAGCAGTCTTTCTCTTGTGTCAGATGACTCTGTCTGCTCCAGAATTCCTTTCAACGCCAACTTCTCAGGATCCCCTGTAGGTAACAGTCCTTTTTGTTTATAAATAGCAAATGTAGAGAATATTATCTTATTAGTCTTTCTTATATCATATCTTATTATGAGATATATCTATAGGTCTATAATTATCTAAATAAATATATTACAAATACAGAGATATAAAGACAAATATATGGATATAAATACATACATAGATACATGTTAATATAGAAATATCTATATGTTAATATAGAAATAAATATGTAATATATGATGTATCTATGTATATATTATATGATAAATTGGTATATCTGTATTATACATGGTAGATAGCGTATAGATTATCTAATTATGTCTATATTATTTTCTCATCTTATTATTAGTCTTTCATTGTACACCAAGTGCTTTCCCATGTATTTGTGAAAGACTGTAGAAGCATAATATAGTCTGCTTTCTTGTTGCTCCTAATATTCATGGGCACAGCCACCATTTAAAGGTGTCCAAAGGATCTTGTAGTTCATTTAATAAGCTATTTTAAGTTAATGCAATACAGAGTTAAGAAGACCAATGTAACAGATCCTAGTTCATCTCTGGTCAGCCATGCCCCAGAAAGACAGCAACTTCATAAATAAATACGTCATACCAGCATGAGTTCTGCCCACTTACTCCAGCATTGCAAGGCTGCGTCAGCATTTTGGCTTCACACAGCACGTTTTGGTGACTAGCTTGCAGTGTTCAGATTTGTGGGCTCCTTTTAAGGCCATTGTCTTGTACAATCTCCCTGACTCCAGACTTCCACTTTATGGGGGGAATGGGAGAGGACTTTGGATAAAAGGTCTCTGGTCCTGGAGTAGCCACTTCATTTCATCTTTCCAAATAGTTGGGGATCCATTGTTATTGTTGGCTTTTCACTTCTTTACGACTTTGTGTTCCAGGGCCTAGGGATGACTTTGACAGCAGGAACTTAGGATTCTTCTTTCTTTGTTAGGAACGTAGGTGAGGATAAATAAGAAGCAGGGCAGTTTTCTCTGTGTGGCCAGACATCTGACAAATTCTCTCTCTGCGCATTTGCATTTGTATAGGAGTGTTCTTAAAAGTGTAATGTTTTTTAGGGGAGACAGAGTCCATGGTCCATCATAGAGCTATTTTTTTTTTTACATGAAAGGCCTTAGCCAAATTTGGTGCAGGATCTCTAATTTTGAGGAGAAGCATTGCTGGAAATTTTCTAGCAGGAAAAAAGTATTAGTTCTCCTTCTTCCATCTTACTGAGCATGTCTCCTTGTTTTTTTGGTTTTTTTTTCATGGCTCTTAAAGAGCCACAAAATTTTTCTTAGCTTGAACAAAGAATCATGCCTTCCAGCACAATTTAGACAAGGGAGGCACTATCTGGAGGGAAGATGGCATATGTGGCTCAGACCTCAACCCCTACTAACCACTGTAGAAGGGCTTTGCATGGGGAGGTAGCAGCAACCCCAGGAAAGGGAATTTAAGTTTGCCTAAGTTCTTATTTGTTGCAACAGTGCTGTGCCTTCATTTAAGAAAAAGATGACAAAAAAGCAGAAGACAAAAACTGATGTCGCAAACATGTAAGCAAATACTGTGTTACCCCTGTATTTTTCATTTTGCAAAAGAATTTGGCCTCAGGGTACCTTACAGCACAATGAAAACTACATTCAATTTTTGAAACCTGTTTCACACACAACGTAATCAGAAAAATGCCCAAAGCTTCAAATATATATATGTTATATATGTATGTTTTATGTATATATTCATTTTTGGGATTTTCATTTTTTATGCAAACATTGCATGTTAGCATTATTACAAATATTTAAATAACACATTGTTTACCTACCCTAAAACTGTATTGCGTGAGCAAGGCAGAAAGATGTCCCATGGTCCAGTATGATGGACCTCCTGACATTAGGCAAAAAAAATCTACTTAACCTCTAGACCGTGATTGACATACTGGATGTATCCGTGATGAGCATTAGCACTCTGTTAGCCATGTCCTCATATGCACGTGGTATTGATCTGCTTGGGTTCCAGCTCACTAACCCCAGCTGCTCCCAGCATCAGGGCAAACATGCTGAATAAGCAAAGGAAAGAGGGGACAGACCTAGGGGGCCAGTCCTTTCCTCTTCACTAGATGAGCTTTTGTGACTCTCCACCCACAGCAACAAAAACACTGTGGTGCAAGCCTGTCTGCAGGAGGATATTGAAAAGGTGAAAGCTTGATACATTTAGGGGCAGACTGGGGGCTCATAGTATCAGAGCCTGATACAGGCCCCCCCATTTATCTGTGGCCCCTCATCTTGCTCCGGGATCCTAGGGGGAGTTCACTTGCCTTTGTTCTTCCATAGTCAGAAACTGATGGAAGGTGCGTGTTCTAAGGACTTCCTTGTGTTGTTGTTCTGCCATTTCCCTACTGGTGTCTCAGTTTCCTCATCTGTAAAATGGATCGTATCTCCCTCTCTGAGCTGTTGTGATGATGAAATGAGATAATGACTGGGAAGTGCTTAGTATAATGCCTGGTAAAAGGTGACCATTTTTAAAATGGTCCTGTTGCTGCTGCTATCGTTGGTCTCTCTGGGCTGATGATGTAAGTAAAACTACATCTGGAGCTGATGGGGACACCCAAGAATGGAGAAAATAAGACCTGCTTAGACATCTTTGCTGATTTGTCTCAGTTTTTCTGCAAAAGGGTAGAAGAACTTGGAGACTCCCTTCCAACTAGACTTGGAAGCCTCCCAGGGCCAGAGTATCCATTGGTTCTTTGAAGGCCCTGCATTTGCAATCTGCCATGTTAGGCTTTACTGTTTTCTGTCCCGCAAATTGAAAAAGAAAAATGTTTTAAGCCGGACATTTGGTCTTTGAGCAGTTTTATGTAAGACTGTGTTATGTGCGGGGGGCGGGGGGGATACACAGATATGTATTCCCAAGCAATTAAATTGCTTGTGAAAAATGGCTATAAGCAAACCTAGAAATGCAATGTATTTTCCCATTTAAAATGGGGAACTGATTTTGATTCAACATTGCAAGTACTGCATTGTTGTCCAGTTATGGATAATACTAGAAACATGCATATAAAAATAGAGCCAACATTTTTTGGATGATTACTATATATATAGATAGATAGATAGATATCCTCTCTAAATATGAAAGTTTTCTTTCCCTCCAAGTAGTTAAGTGTGTAGAGATGCTGAGATAGAGGAGTTTCACGTCTAATTGATGTGACAGTCTCTATCTCAAGAGGCATTTAATGCTGTAATAGATTAAGAGCACATTTCTTTCAATGTTCACAGTAGATCCAACAACTGGCTTTCTTTGACCTCCTTAAAAAAATGCATGGCATCCAAAGCTAAAGTCCTGAAGACCAAAGGCTGGTGTGGATGCCTTGTTTTGTAACAAGGCATGAAAACAATTCTCCTCATGCTCTTAGCTGTGATTCCTGCCTCTGCTCAGGGTAGTTATTTAGCTCTTTCTATCAGAGGTTAGAGTGGGGGATGTTTCTCTTCTACCAGCTGTGTCTCTGGGTTTCATGCCTTTACCCTATTTCTCTTGTCACTTAGAACCCCTCCAGTCTACCCCATTCTCTGTGGCCCAAAGTCATTTGGAATCCATGGTTCAACCTCCCAGCAGCAGGAGAGACTTGGGAGGTTATAGCCTCCTGATGCTCCTTTAACTGGGCATCAGATCCAGAGTTTCCTAATAAGGTTGTGCTCTGAGGGCCATAGAGATATTTGGATTTGTGGTGGTGTTTTGGGTCATCTTCAGTGACAGAAGGTAATGGGTGCCCAGGATGCTCCCACAGTGCATGGACAGTCCACACAATGAAGGACCCTCCCAATGCCAAGAGCATCCCCATTGCTTCTAGACTCTTCTAGACTCTAAGTTACTCCTCTTTCAGTCATGGGGCTCTCTTTCCTATCTAAGACTGACCTGTAAGGTTACTGGTCCTTCTTTTTAGAAGGTGCCCCTCAGCCCCATTTCTGTCAGAGGCCAAGGGTGAGCTCTCTGCATGGTAGCATTGACTGTGTGTGTAATCCCAGCATCCAATTTGGGCAAAATCCAACTATAACTCATGACTTCTTGCTGACGACATTATTCATGGGCACAGCATAAAAACAGGACTGAGGACGAATATCTATTTTATCTGTGCCTCAAGACCCTCTTGCTGATGCTGTTCCCTCTGTCCCCTCATCTCTCACCTGTGGCCCCAGCCCCACTACTTGACCAGCTGCTTTCCCCTTCTCCCTGTTTGCCTTGTTGGTGTGGTACCCTCTCTCTCTCCCTGTGGAGACTTTTTCTGCCTAGACTCCAAATCTACTATTGTGTGTTTGGATGTGAAGTGCTCCCCTAATGTGGTTATCAGTGATGGCAGAATTACAGATGGTTTTTATTTTCTCCTAGTTACATGATTCTAATTTTTTTTTAACAATAGGCACACTTAGTCTTATACACTCTCCCCTTTGTCTTTTTTATTTAATTATATAAGGAATATATGAATACATTTTTATTACTGGGAAAAATCAAACAACACAGCAGTATTTAGAGTAGAAGGCAGCCATCTTCCTTCCTCCAACCCCCACTCAGTTTTTCCTCTCCAGAGTTTGTTATCAGTTTGGTGTGTATTATTTTAGAACTTTTCTGTGCACTTACCTATTAATATATGCATACATCAGTTATAAACAAGAAAAAAAGGAAGGTTAACAAATGGTTATTTCTGGGCAGCTTTGTGGTCCACCATCTTGGTTAGTCTCCATCATATTCTGTCTATCATGAGATTCCTTTTCAAGTGCTTACTCTGCCTTCGCAGGGCCCATTTGCCCTCCATGGAACTGCTCTGTTGACCAGCCTCCATCCTTCTTCAAAGCCACTGCTTCTCCCTAAATTCTTCTTAGATTTTCACAAATTCACAACACTGCTATATCAGCCCATTTGAGTAACCTTTTCGTGTTTATGTCACTACCAGTTTCCTTTCTAAGGAAGGGGTCAGGAGTCAGGTGTTAAAATAATAGACAATAACATACAGGTGACCACCATCTTCCTCTGAGTGTCTCAGAATTATACATCATATATACTTAAAACAATTTGCATTTTATCGTATATTCTCTGTAGGGTGACAGTTCAATCTTAGGAAGTCTTAGGGGAGATGAAAGGCATTTTTACCACTTATTAGAATTTACAAATAATAAAACTATATGGTCAATTTTTCATCCGCAGGGCAGGCTTTGTCCCCTTAGACACGTAGTTGAACGCCTGATATGTGGAAAAATCCAACTGAGAAGCAACAGCTAAAAATAGAATCCAGAAAAGCAATGAGTCATGGCCTAAATGAACAAATACATTAAACAATATATTAAATAGAACAAACTCACCAAAGAAGCATTGAGGCTGGCTTAAGGTAATCTTCCCCATCTTAGAATGAGGATGTTAGAGAGCTCAGGGATATAGGGGATCAAGAACACTTTTTAGGTAACTTTATTATATGTAGTTTTTTTCCTCTTAAAGATGTGATCTGCTCCCCTGCCCTCAAACACACACCCTTATTTTAGTCCTAAAATAAAGATTGATTCAAACTGATTTTTTTTTTTTATTCCTTAAATGGCTGTAAACCTATCTCAGAAACGGATAAACAATGTGGCTCTATAGGCTTAGCAGGACAGTAACATCTATGCTAATCCCTGATCAGCCAGGTGCTTGCCCCCTGGATGACCTTAAAGTGAGACCAACCTCCCTGCTCTTCCTATTCTCCAGTTGCTTCCCGAGATAGAAACATTAGCATGCTCCTCTGCCCTCCTGGGCTGTGAGGTAGGCTAACAAATGAAAACATGGGAAAGTCTTTTGCAAAAAGGAAACCCATGGTGACACAGGCATGATTGAAAGAGACCAGTCAGCTCAGACAGGAAACCCTAAATCCCGACTCTGGCTCCATCCCCAGTCACAACGCAATTACCCCAAGCTGGGTATCAAGCACTGTGCTTACAGCTGGAGGGAAAACAAAGATCAAACAAACAAGGCAGATGTGACTAAACCACGTAATAAATCAGACAACAGTACTGGGAAATAATTAGTGTCACCACCAAGTGCCACAGAATATAATTTCTGCACTTGGAGCTTAAAATATGTCCTGTGCTAGATTTCCCACCGCCCCCGCCCGTGTTCCTTCTCAGGGTTGCAGCTCTTGCTCTTGAGGTAGCATTTGTTTCTAGCCCGCTTGGTATTAATATCCAACAATTCATGAACATGTAATGATCCTCCTCTGTTATTTTTTAACATCTTTGAGATGTAATGTGTACATCATACATTCACCCATTTACATTATACAATTCAATTTTTGGTATATATTTAGTTGGTATATTCACAGAGTTGTGAAGCTATCACCACAATCAATTTTGGAAACACTATATACCCTTTAATCCCCAATCTTCCCAGCCCAGGCAACCCCTCATCTAATTTCTGTCTCTGTGGATTTGCCTCCTTTGAACATTTCATATAATTGGAGCCACACAATATATTCATCCATGTTATAGCATGTACCATATTTCATCACTTTTTATAGCTGAATAATATTCCTTTGCATAGATATACCATATTTTATTTTTTCATTCATTAGGTGATGGGCATTTAGATTAATTTCACTCTGGGGCTGTGACTGATAGTGCTGCTATAAACATTAACGTGCAAGTTATTGTGTAGGTACATAGATTCATTTCTCTTGGGTATATAGCTAGGGGTAGAAATGGTGGTCAAATAGTAACTCTTTATTTCATGTTTTGAGGAATTGTTAGATGACTTTTCAAAGTGGCTGCATCATTTTACACTCCTATCAGCTGTATAGGAGGGTTCTGGTTTCTCCACATTCTTGGCAACAATTGTTATTATCTGACATTTTGATTCAAGCCATCCTAGCGGGTGCTAAGTAGTATCTTGAGGTCTTGACTTAAATTTCCCTGATGGCTAAGGATGTTGAGCATCTTTTCATGTGCTTAAAGGCCATATGTACATATTCTTTGGAAAAATATCTATTCACATCCTTAGCCCATTTTCTAACTGGGCTGTTTATCTTTTTGTTATTGGGTTGTAAGGGTTCTTTCTATATTCTTTTTTTTTTCTTTCATAGTTTATTGTCAAGTTGGTTTCCATATAACACCCAGTTCTCAACCCCACAAGTGCCCTCCTCCATGCCCATCACCCCTCTTTCCTTTTCTCCCTCCCCCATCAGTCCTCAGTTTGTTCTCAGCATTCAGGAGTCTCTCGTGGTTTGCCTCCCTCCCTCTCCCTAACTATTTCCCCCCTTCCCCTCCCCTATGGTCCTCTGTTAAGTTACTCCTGTTCCACTTATCAGTGAAAACATATGGTATCTGTCCTTCTCTGCCTGACTTATTTCACTTAGCATAACACCCTCAAGTTCTATCCACATTGCTATGAATGGCCAGATTTCATTCTTTCTCATTGTCTTGTAGTGTTCCATTGTATATATTCTATGATATAAGTCCCTTATCAGATAATGTGTTTTGCAAATATTTTCTGTGGATTGTCTTTTCACTTTCTTGATAGTGTCCTTTGAAGCTCAAAGGTTTTTCATTTTGATAACATCCAATTTATCTATTTTGTTGTTGTTGTTGAGTGTGTTTTTGATGTCATAAGACTCCATTGCCAAATTCAAGGTAATGGAGATTTACCTTTATGTTGACCTCTAACAGTTTTATGGTTTTAGCTCTTAGATTTTAGATCTTTAACCCATTTTGATTTAATTTTTGTATATGGTCATAATCTCTGAACACATGACTCTTAAGTCTCCATTTATTATATAATTGAAAGAAAGTTCAAGCTGAGCTGTGCCTTTTATGAATCATTCACAGAGTACTTATTGAGAGCCTACTATGTGCCAGGTATTTAGGACGCAAGAATGGGCAACACAGTTGAACCTTGTTCTTACTCAGTCCTTAATGTAGTTAGGGAGACAGATCGTGGCAAGCAGAGAGTGTTACAAAGAGGACATACAAAGTAGTTTAAAAGAGTTCAGCCTGGGTACCAGATCCAGTCTGGAAAGCCAGGGAAGGCAGTGATCTGAGGGGGAAAAAGAAAAAGGAGATAGGCAAGTGTGGGGTGAAGGATGGAAAGAATGTTCTTGTCAGAAGACATGTTACTGAGTGTGAGAGAGCAGGGTGGGAAGAGATGAAATTAGAGGTAGGCAGGGACAGAAAGAGCAAGACCCTTTACTAAACACTTCCTATATGCAAGTGTTGTAAGTTCCTTTGTATGCTGTATTTTTTCATAGCATTTTCATTCCAACCCTGGGAGATAGAGTCATTATGTATTTCTTGAATGAATAAACCATAGGTCAGAGAGGTTAGGTGACCAGAAGCCCTATCTAGTTAGCAAGTGGCAGAGCTGGGACACCAACCCAGTGCTGGGTAAGTCTACACCCTGCTTTTAAGGATTTACTGTCTTGCCTCTGCTCCAGACTGGAGTCATCTTGGCAAGGAACCTCTGAGGTTTAGATTCAGGAAAGAATGGCCTTCATTGAGATATTTCAGTAAAGGACCCTATAAGAATTGGTCTGGAAGAAAAAGACTAGAGCATATACATACAAGGCCACAGTCTCCTAGCCTGTGAAAGTTTGAAAATGCCATCTTCCTTAAAGTTCATCAGGAAAAGCCTAGTCACCCTTGTGGTCAGGAATTCAAGGTTAACTGTCACTCTTATGCATAGATGACACATTCTAAGACAAGGCTCTTCAGAGTCTCATGGCCTCAGTATTTCTCTTGAGGTGTTTAATGTGAGATAATTCTTAGCTTACTCCAAGGACTTAAAAAACTGGACCACAGCATTGTACCACCTCATGATGGTTCTTGCCTTGATCAGAGTGGCTGATGCTTCTGGTTAAAGAATTAATTAATTGTACTCTCCTGTTCAAAGTTACCTTGGGCTTTTCAAGGCAGGATTGCCAATGTGGATATGTGAATGTGAACTCTGCAGGAGCCTGGAGAGACTGATACAGCAGGAAACTCTACACTCAGATGAAATTTCCCACCTGATTACCCAGAAGCAAGCAGGCTGGTGTAGCCGTACAGCTGTAGTGGCAGCCAAATGCCCTCCTTCTCTGCAAGTTGTAGGCTTTTAGCTTTCGGATTCTGTCCAGCTGGAAGCTCAGGCAGGGATGATAAAGCAGAGCTATAGCAAAGCTTTATGAAAAGCAATCCGTTAAAAGCAGACAAGGAACGTTGTTTGTCTTAGACTACAATGCTTCTTGAAGTTTCTCTGCTTCTCTCCTCCTCCCCTGAGCCAGCTTTTCTCTGCTTATCTGTGAGTTTGAAAATGAGACTAGGGATAAACTGGCCTCAGCAATGAGCTTTTGCTCTTCAAGTGTGTAACTGAATGCAAGGACGCTTGCTGCTCATGTAACTGGGCCTCGCCAACTCATTCCTTTATTCAAGCTCTTACTCTTATGTGTTATTCTATTTTGCATTACAGAAGCAGTGCCACAATCTCAAAATTCCGACAAAGCCCAGGAAAGTTCCATAAATTATTGAAACGGGCTGTGACTTAGGCAAAAAGGAGCAGTGGAAACTGAAAAAAAAAAAAGCCTCCAGGGAAGCTAGAGATTCTTTCTCTATAAGGGGCAGCAGCTACTGAGCTCCAGCTCATTGTTTCTTTGCAAAAATTGGGCCATTGTTGGCAGATCTTACCATTTTATTTTCAAGAAAATCAGAAATCCTCAATTTTGTTGGACATTTCTGTATTCTAAAGTCACATGGGGATCAGGCAGGTTGAGAGGTAGTATCTAGCTTCATAGACTATCAGCTTGCAGTCTCTGTAAAATAGCATGGGCCTTGAAAACACAAGCTCAGGATTCAGTGAACTAAATTTGTATTCTGTGCTAACTGTAGACCTTGAGTAAATTATCTAATCTTTTTTTTATCATTATCAGCAATTAAAAGTTTATCTATTGAGATGTTTTGAGAATTATATGTGCTTAGAACAATGTCTAACCTATAGTAAACTCTCCATGAAGATTTTTTCTTTTCTACATCGATTTCCTTTGAAAAGGCCATCCTCCATTCTTGAAGAGCAGGTTTGCAAAGCCTCCTCTGCTGAAAACTGCCCAGCAACAGGCCTTGTTGGGAGTGGTGGAGCTGTAAGCTCATTGCAGCAGCCACTTGCTTTCCTGTAACTCATCCCAGGCCAGAAACCCAGCCCCTCCCCCACCGGGCATGCCCAGAAACTATAGATCCTGCTTTAATTACCAGCAATTAAGCCAGCTTCAGCCTGCAGTACAGGACGAGGCCCTGCACATTGGCCCCCTGAGGCCCTTATAGGAACACGACTTAGCCCTCCATCACTTCCTCCACCCCCAGCTGTATATTCAGTCATTGCTACCCACCCCATGCAAACCTCTCTGCTGTCAGAAACGATGTAAGCCAGGGAAATCTGAAGACCTGGGCAAGGATCTTCCCTGAGGTGCATTCTAAACCCCGACATCCAAACAAGCGTTCTCCAGGGTAAACCATAGCTTACAAGATTCTCTTTGGATTGCATAATGAGAGATGAAGGCCCTGTCTTTGTCAGTACGTTTTCTTCATTTGGTATAATACATTTGTAAGAGAGGATTATTTTCTTAAACCCAGGAAGGAACTAGTACATTCACTGTAGTGAAAAAGAAAATTGAGAAGAAAAATAAAAGACCTAGTATGGGAGAAAGGCACAGTAGCAATGGTAAATCTATCTTATTAGAGGAAGTTGAGTGAGTTAGTTTGTGTAGTGAGGGATGTAGAAGAAGACTGACAGCTCACAGTTCCTTGCCATGCCCTTCTGGTCTTAGCTGACAGCTGTGCAGTTGTTAAATAGCATATTGGTGAAAATCTCAGGACTCAGGCTTGGGGATAAATGCTTTCTGGACCTGGAGTGCTCTTGGGCATAG
Organism: Crocuta crocuta; assembly: GCF_008692635.1. NCBI lineage: Eukaryota > Metazoa > Chordata > Mammalia > Carnivora > Hyaenidae > Crocuta > Crocuta crocuta. Next base: position 413,651 of record NW_027527143.1, read on the forward strand.
GCAGGTAGGGGTGCTTAAATAACAGGAGGCTGGCTTTTCCCTTCCCTTGGAGCCCTGCATTTTTGACTTGGGCTGAAACAGCTTAGAAAAGTCCTCTTTACTAGCTTTTGTTTGCAGTGTGGGTCTCAAGGCTGCTCTTCCTAGCCTCTGGGGAGACTAAGCTTGTAGCCCACACCTGCTCGGGGCTCTGGGGCCCTGAGGCCAGATGAAGTTGGTGCTCAGGGCAGCTGAGCTGCCTCCATCTGTGACCCAAGGTTACAATGAGCCTCTGGGAGGGTGAGGCAGGAACCTCCATGCTCTCCACTGCACAGATGGCTTTGTTCTATTTACAGATCAGGAGTCAGTGGCATTTTGCAATTCCCTAGTTCAGTAGTTATTAATGTCTGTAATCCCAGTTAAAAAACACAGACTTAATTAGAATTTAACAAAGTTTTAAAATGAAGATTTAATGTAGCTTCCTCGAATATATAAATCTTAAGGTATGCCTGTGTCTACCTAGATAATTCAGGCAAGGGAAGCTCCCACCACCTTAAACACTGTGATTATCTATCTCAGCAGACTCTTGTCCTTTCTTTTCTTTTGTAAAAATTAACCAAATTATAGCACAAGCTCTTATTTCACTAAACATATGCGTAACTTGTCACTGGCTGCTTTACCCCTCTGCTCTTTCTCCTATCCTGTAACTTCACTAATTATATTCTACCAAACAGCAGATCTACAGCTTCATTGAGCATAAAGTCACAAAAGTAACATGTAAGTGCATACCAAGTTCATTCAAGTCCTAATCTTTCAGAAATCATGAGGAATCAGAAGCTTAGTAAAATTAATAGAGAGTGGTGGTCATTTGCAGAGATATAGGAAGATCTGATGACACCAACCAACAATTCCATTACTGCCATAAAGCCCAGACTGGGAATATCAAGTGTAAACTCCTTGCACAGGAAAATCCATGCACAAATCAATCAAAAATGCATGTTTCTGAGCAAGTTTTTTACTGGAGTAGTAAATGGGGTCACATGATAAGAGAAAATTCAACCAGTAGAATGCTCCCTCAGAAATGTTAAGACCAATCCCATAGATACCCCCTGAAATCCTTTCTGGCTGTAATATCCTGAAGCCTAAGACAACTTTTCTTTACTTATCCTCTAACCTCCCCATATCACCCCATCTCTACTTCATATGATTGCACAAGCTCTGTAGCCTCACCTCCATGGAAGTTGAGTCACTCAGTTGAGAGAGCATTATCCCTTGACCATCGGTATTTCAGCACCACGGAGAGTGATACCTCCTCTAAAATACCCCACCCCATTTTACCTTCCCTTTGGGGTGATATGCCTATGTCACAGTATGCACACACATACACTTATATTGGCCCCCCCTCAAGAATAATTATATGTTACATACATGTAATTATAAATAGCATATAATATGTTATATAATGTGTAATGTTTTTTCATATACTTCTATAACATATAACTTATATATATTATATTCAAGAAAAACTATTCACAGAAGTGAAGCCATTTGAATAGATATATCCAAGTCTATTTGCTCCCTTAGCTTTACCTCAGTTATCACATTTAGGCAGAAACATTTTTTGTGTGTAGCCAACCCCCTATGCATTTGTAGACTATTAGAAGTCAGTAGGTGTTTCCTCCCAATGTGGGAAACTGATGTACAGTATCAGTGATGGGTGGTTATCAGGCTTCTTCCTGATTTTCTCCAGACACAGAAGGCTTGGTACTTCATTGGGGATTTTAAAAACTCTATGAGAGTTTTTAACTCTATCAGAGCCTGCATGGCTCAGTTGGTTAAGCATCTGGCTTTTGTTTTTGGCTTGGGTCATGATCTCACAGTTTGTGAGCTCAAGCCCCTCATCAGGCTCCATGCTGACGGTGAGGAGCTTGCTTGGGATTCTCTCTCTCTCCCTCTCTCCTTGCCCCTCTCCCACTTGTTCTCTCTGTCTCTCTCAAAAATAAATAAACAAATTTTAAAAAAGAAAGATCTTTTTGGAAAGGAAGGAAGGTAGGTAGGTAGGCAGGCAGGTAGAGATTTTCTGTCATTGAGCTGAAAGCTGCTTGCTGATAACAATTCTGCATCCATCCAGAATATGACCACTTCTTCCCTCTCCATCACTAGCCCGCTGGTCCTAGTCACCATCATGTTTCATCTGGGTCTTTCTGGGTCACCTTGATCCCCTTGCAGCCTGTTCTTCATGAAACATCCCTTTTAAAAGGAAAAATCCCTTAAACATCTAAATCATGCTTATGTCACTTCACTGCTTTATCCCTCAGCAGGTTTACCATTTTTCTCAGAGTAAAAGTTAGATTCCTTATAATCACCTAAAGGGTCTTTCATGATTTGCCTCTTCCCACATCATCCATCTTTGACTTAATCCCCTCCCACTGTCCCTTTCACTCACTCTGCTCTAGGCCATTTTGGCCTTTTTTACCCCTGTCCCTTGAACACTAAGCATACTCTTGCATCAGGTGCTTTGCACTTGCTGTTTTCTCTAACAGGAATGCTCTTCTTTGCCCCAAATGCCACTTTAATATTAAGGTCTTTCCTTATTATTCTATTTAAGGCCCCACATACTCCCTATCCCTATTTTACTCTTAGGCAGTGATTGGTAAATGCTGGTAAATGTTTAACAACCTATGGTGGGGAGGGGAGGGCAGTCCTGATTTATAGCATTGGCCAATTTCTAGCATATAAATACTTTCACTGTGGCTGACTTCAAGCTACCAGTGTAAAGTCACCAAAGGCAAAGTTGGGAAAGGCTAGCAACTGACTCTCTTCATCTGTTACAAGCCAGCTCTGCACACTACTTAGTGTAAAGGAGGGTGCAGCACACTCCTAGTGCTAAGTGCAATGGTAGCCATAGGTTGATCCAGGAGAACTCCAGAGGAAAGAAAAACTCATGGGGAAGAAATTTTGCCTTTACTTTTGTGTTTCACACTGCTTTTGGAACACCTAAACCTGGGAATTCTGACTAATCCTTGAATGCCATATCTTAAAAGCCAAACCCTTACTTACCCTCTCAAATCAATATTTGTTGATTTTTCTGCTTCTGTTCAGAGTACCACATTCTCCCCATCTTTGACCTCTTGGGGGTTTTTTTGTTTGTTTTGTTTTTTTATTTACACGTACATTCCCAGTGGTTCTGACCGTCCAGGATGATAAGATTATTATGTCCTGAGACAATTTACTTACATAGTCCGTGAGGACATAAGAATGCTCATAGTCAGCTGACTTTATCAGGAACTGTCCATTGCTCCTTTCTGTGGTTTGTCTGGGAGCAGACTCTGGGAGCCACTGAGTCCATGTCATCCCTAACAAGTGCAGTTGGACTGCATTTCCAGGACCATCTAACAGGGTCACCAAGACCCCACTACAACTGTTCCCATGAAGTCAACTCATTGATTTCCTAGATATTCATGGCCTCTAGGTTAAGAGTTATGAACCAAATCATGTCTAATGTCTTCTACCATTTCTAATACAGTGTAGTTTAGTTTGATTCTTTTATGCTCCCCCAAGCTTAGTCAGCCTCTAATTATCTTTCAGGGAGATGAACAAACTGACTGAGACAGAAATACAGAGATGGGCTAAGAGAGAAAGAAAGAGAGGGAGAAAGGAGAAATTCTTCGGACTTAATTGGTCCTCTATAGCCAAATAATGGCTCATAATTATCAAATTAATAAAGTGTCTTTGTTATTCATAATGTGCTCACAAATGGATATGAGCTTTTAAGTTATGTTTCACTGAAGGGTATGACTAATGAATTAATATGCAAAAGCTGAAAATAAATTTTAATATTGCAAGTTTTTTCTAGAATTCAGAATGTTTACTTGCAATAATTTAATACAAATTAAAAAATAGCCCCAAATTAGATTTTCAGTTTCATTTTTAAAAAGAGAAATGAGTTTTTGTAGAGTTTTTTTGTGTGTGTGGTGTTGTTTAGAGAGAGAGAGTTGGGGAGAGGGGCAGATGGAGAGAGAGAGACTCTTAAGCAGGCTCCATGCTCCATGCAGAGTCTGACACAGGGATCGATCCCATACTCTGGGATCATGACCTGAGCAGAAGTCAAGAGTCAGATGCTCAACTGAGCCACCCAAGTGCTCCTATTGCAGTTATTTTTAAGCACTGATTTTGGACTTATTTTTCATATTGCAGTTTTAAAGATATAAATACATTACAAAACTCAGTTATTTTGTTAAGAGATTTTTTTTAACTTTTATAAACTAGCTCCATCACACTTGTCATGTAGACTTCAACATTATTCTCTGCTACTGAAAGACAATTCAGACTTTATTTATTTATTTACTTATTATTTTTAATAGTTTATTGTCAAGTTGGTTTCCATATAACACCCAGTGCTTATCCCAACAAGTGCCCTCCTCCATGCCCATCACCCACTTTCCCCTCTCCCCCAACCCCCATCAACCCTCAGTTTGTTCTCAGTGTTTAAGAGTCTCTTATGGTTTGCATCCCTCCCTCTCTGTAACTATTTTCCCCCTTACTCTCCCCCATGGTCTTCTGTTAAGTTTGTCCTGATGCACATATGAGTGAAAATACATAGTGTCTATCTTTCTCTGCCTTACTTATTTCACTTAGCATAACACTCCATTTCCATCCACATTGCTACAAATGGCCAGATTTCATTCTCTCTCATTGCCATGGAGTATTCCATTGTATAGATAAACCACATCTTCTTGATCCATTTGTCAGCTGATGGACACTTAGGCTCTTTCCATGTTTGGACTATTGTTGAGAGTGCTGCAGTGAACACTGGGGTACATGTCCCCCTGTGCATCAGCACTCCTGTATCCCTTGGGTGAATTCCTAGCAGTGCTATTGGTGGGTCATAGGGGAGTTCTATTGTTAATTTTTTGAGGAACCTCCACACTGTTTTCCAGAGCAGCTGCACCAGTTTGCATTCTCACCAACAGTGTAGGAGGGTGCCTGTTTCTCCACATCCTCGCCAGCATCTATAGTCTCTTGATTTGTTCATTTTATCCAATCTGATTGGCGTGAGGTGGTTTGGTTTTAATTTGTATTTACCTGATGATGAGTGACATTGAGCATCATTTCATGTGTCTGTTGGCCATCTGTATGTCTGTCTTCTTTGGAGAAGTTTCTATTTATGTCTTCTGCCCATTTCTTCACTGGATTATTTGTTTTTTGGGTGTGAGTTCAGTGAGTTCCTTATAGATTTTGGAAAATTTTTAAATGTTTATTTTTGAGAGAGAGAGAGAGCAAGTAGGGGAGAGGCATAGAGAGAGGGATACACAGAATCTGAGGCAGGCTCCAGGCACAAGCTGTCAGCACAGAGCCGTACGTGGGGCTGGAACTCACGAACCGTGAGATCAGGACCTGAGCCAAAGTCTGACACTTAACTGACTGAGCCACCCAGGCGCCCCCATGATTTATTTTAAAAAAAGAAAAGAAAAACAATCATTCACATAGTCACAGACCCAGTGACAAGGAGCTACTGGTCATTTACTTCTCAGTTATGGGAAACTGCAAGGCAAAAATACCTGATGCCCTTTGCTCCCTATTGTCACCCAGCTAACTTCCATAGGTTAGTGGGAAACCTTGCCACTAACACTGACACACTGGCTTGGTTTTTTGGCCAGATATTTATTGAACATAGTTGCTATGTGCCAGGCACGTGAAAACAGTTGGAATATGAAAGTGAATATGAGAAAATTCAAACACGGGCCCTGATCTCATGGAGCTCCCATGTGATAAAAGAGTGAGTGTGGGTGGGAGAAGATCAGATAGCAAAACTTCCGAGGCTAGTAAAATGCATTCCTTACCTCTCTCTTGTGGACACCTCCCAGCCCCTCCATATATGTGGCTCCTGTGGAGAATTGAGGCAACATGCTACATTTCAGGGTACAGGGCTTCCAGCAACAACACATGTGATCCTCTCTTTTTTTTTTCCTTTTCAATATCACAAGAGGCTAAACAAATGTCAACTCCTAACATAATATTATGTCCTTACCTTACAAATAAGTTGTAGGAGATACAAGTACTTTATGGTTGGCTACTGGGAAAAGAAAAAACCTCTTACTCCTGGCTTGTATAGAGAATAGAAACACATTTGGTTTTTCTTGTCACCCTGATCAAGACAGTCAATCCCTGTGTATGATCTCTTCTGTTTTTGGAGCGATAACAACGCTCAGTTGATTGGACACGGGAATACTACATATATCAGTTTGAATCTGCCAAAGAATGGAAGCCAAGATGGGACTAGATGTGCAAAAGATTTCTTGGAGTCAGGACAACAGGAAAAGCAAGGAGAGCTTTCAGACTGCAATAGAGATCTGTATCATAATATTTGTAATATCTTTAAAAGGAGGAAGAACAAAAGAAGATTGGGTGAGAAAAGTCTCAGACTACAGTAATATTTCAAGCCTATGGAGAACCTTGGCACAAAGTTACCCTCTGACGAGTCCTGAATCTCACAGAGTGTTCCTGCCTTAGTACCCTTGCCATGGTGGCTGGGAGCAGGTAGGGGTAAGCACAGGCTTGGAATGAGTGTAGAAGTGGGTCTGGAGGGGCAGCAGCTGGGGATATGTCTCCCATAGCAGCAGATCTGGGTGGTACATTTTCATGGCTGCACAGCATGTCACTGTTGACCTTGAGGAAATCTCTCACCTGTACCAAGCCTCCATTTCCACTGCTGCAGCCTCTGTCCTGGGCAACAGCCTTAGTTGTTTCTGGGAAGCAGTCTCCCTTGGACATTTCAGCAGTCACCCTGGGTCACTCAGAAGCACAGTTTCCCCTTTCCTCTCCCTACTAATATTAGACATCTGCAATTTTTATTTTTTGTTTATAACCATGTTTCCTGATATTCTGAGTGGAATGGAAATGCCAATTGCAGTGAATTGCTACCTTGGTATTGTCCATTCGCTACTGTAAAGTCAGTTCTGTGACAGAGTCCTTCAGGTGAAGAGGGTGTCTAGATGACTGAATAAGCCACGGAACAGCATTTAGTCGAGTGGCATTTGTTCCCAGAATCTACCCTCCCCTTGCTTCATTTTTGGTAAAGGATTAATTTTAAAAACACTTTCCCCAGAGGAACAAGTACAACTTTTTTTATTTGATACCACCTCAACTGTATACTAGAGCCTGGAATTAAAAAACTAAAACAACTCATTGTTCTCAGATTAGCTTATATAAAAGGACTGTTTAGCCCCAGCTAGTTCCAAGGTAACTTTATTTGTACTTGATTTTAGCTTTGCTTAGATTGCCTTGTAGAAAGAATGATGTCCTGAATTAGTCCTGGCTGTGGTCAAACATGCTGCAAATGTCTGGATCTTCTTTGAATCGTGATGATAGTAAGTTAGAGTTAGGCTGGAGAAGTCAGAGTCAGGCTCCATACTATAATGGTAATTCTCACATCGATCATGGGCAGATTTCTCGAAAACAGTTATGAAAGGATAGTCATGGGAACATATAAACAATAAGTTATCACTCAGATATTCAGTTTATCAATCTGTGAGTTATTAAAAAATCACTTATTTTGTCTCCAGTATTATCAAAGTAAGCATGGTTTCTATCTTACTGGCTCTAGAAAGGGAGAGACAATAATACAAACACACTTTCCAACCTAATTAACCTCAACGCCTTTGCCAGACCACTAGTCTAGGCAAATATGCTATGCATGGATTTAATGAAGTATTTGACAAAAAGTGTTATGATGTTCTTGAAGGCAAAAGGGAATGATGTGGGCTGGATAATAGTATAGTCTCATTTTATACTTGGGTCCAAAAAATGAAGTGTTCAACAACAGAGATGAGGACATGCAAGCCACGAGGTTTCTTGGAAGAGACTTGGAGGGTCTGACAAAGAAAAGCCAGCATGACTCAGCACTTCTCTGTGACAGCCCAAATCTGCTGTATCTGGAGCCTCTAGTACAGAGGGTTCACAGCAAACTGGAGATACTGCAGCTACGGACACAGTGGTCCAGCTGCATCAGCAAGGGCCACCTACAGGTGACTCCATTAGGTGTGTTCGGATACACAAACGTAGACTTCTTAAGTCACTGAGAGTTCTTATCAAAACACAGCACGAAATATATTTTTTAATTACAGGGTTTTTTTGGCACAATGCCAACAGGGAGAGGTTACAAGGTGTAATGCGTGCCTTGATTACCGACAACCAACAAGATCCCATCAATAAATTGTTATAATTAACAATTAAATTAGATCCAAATGTTCTTATTTTATTCAGAACAAAAAATAAGAAAAGTTTTGAGCTAGGTAATATTGAGGGCTTATTTATGTGCCTGGAGACAGGCTCAGATTTAATATGCACTCCTTCCTTTAAGATTCATCGATAGCAATCCATGGTGTCAGTGCTACTATTATCCTCATTTCACAAGGAACACAGTGGGTCTTGACCAAGGCTAACAAGTGATAAGTCATACTATGAATCCAGATGTGCCTAGCTCCAGAGCTTACTCTTGATGTCACTGAATAATACTGCCTCTTGCAAGTAGAATTTTTCTTCTAATAAATGATGTGAAAACCACCAACTGTTTAGACACGGTAAAGTGTGTTTTAATCAAATATTTGTGTAGTATAGAAAACACTGTCATATATTTCCATCAGGTAAAGCATCAAGTCTATCCCTTTTGTTTGCTTTTAGCATAATAGGAGAATTCTCTGATACTGTTGTTAAAAAAGGAAATATCAGGCCCAAAATAGGGTTGCTTGTACTGTCCCATGTCAGCAAAACAAGACTTGATACCTAAACTAACTGCAGACTCAGCCTCTTCCAGGAATATAACCATTAACCAGTCAACCTGGAATTACCTGGTCAGCATTGGTGAGGTAATCAGCCCACCTGATATACCCTTTCTACTCTCTTTATGAGGATGAACTACCTGAAACAGTGCATTCACTTATTTTTAATTTTTTTTCACAGTTAAAAAAATTTTTTTAACATTTATTTTTGAGACAGAGAGAGAGACAGAGCATGAGCAGAGAAGGGCCAGAGAGAGAGGGACACACAGAATCTGAAACAGGCCCCAGGCTCTGAACTGTTAGCACAGAACTCGATGCAGGGCTCGAACCCACGAACCATGAGATCATGACCTGAGCCAAAGTCAGACACTTAACCAACTGAGCCACCCAGGCACCCCAATATACTTTTTATTTTTATTATTGAAGCACAGTTGACATATAATGTTCTCTTAGTTTCAGGTGTACAACACAGTGATAGGACTATATATAATGATTCTATATGTGACTCACTGTTCATCATTAAGTGTAGTCACCATCTGTCTACCTCTTAATCCCCTTTACCTATTTCACCCGTACTCCTGCCCCCTCCCCTCTGGCAACCATCAGTTAGTTAGCTTTTTAGAGTCCACATATAAGTGAAATTTGTCTTTCTCTGACTTACTTCACTTGGTATTATATCGTCTAGATCCATCTATGTTGCCACAAATGGCAAGATCTTATATGATCCAGGAATTGCACTGCTGTGTTTTTACCCAAAGAAAATAAAAACATTAATTTGAAAACATTCACCCCGATGTTTACTGCAGCCTTATTTACAATAGACAAGATATGGAAGCAACCCAATTGTCCATTGATAGATGAATGGATTAAAAGGATGTGGTATATATATATATATGTAATGGACTATTACTATACTATATATATATAATGGACTATATATATAATGGACTATTACTCAGCCATAAAAACATAATGAAGCATTGTGTTCTTTGCTAATTTCCTTTCACCATTTTCTGCCTTTAAAAACCCTTCCCTTCTTACAGCTCAGGAGACTTATTTCTGTTTGTTAGATGGGATGCTGACCAATTCATGAATTGTTGAATAAAGCCAAATTTTAATCTTTAAATGTACTCAGTTGAAATTTTGCTTTTTAACACTCAAATATAACTAATAAGTTTATTTATTTATTTTGAGAGAGACAGAGAGAGACCCCCAAGCAGGCTCCACACTGTCAGCACAGAGCCCAATGTGGGACTTGAACCAGATGCTTAACCAACTGAGCCACCAGGCACCCCTACTTTTTAACCCTCTTAACATAGTTTTCTCTAAAAACCATTAATTACCTCATTGTATATTTCAGTCTCAATAACTAAGTCCACAGTTATTATTTTTCCTTCCTTTCCTTTTTCCTTTTTCCTTTCCTTTTCTCAGAATCTGATCCATGGAAAGTGATTTTTGTGGTATATGGGTTCAGTATACAAGAGGTCATTGTGTTTCATCACTGATATTATGCGGTAGTCTCCATCCCCAAATATTTTTGCTTGGGGGAGACAGGGTGCTTAGCTCCACTCTATGGATCTCAAGTCCCTTAAACCAGTTATAATAATCCTTCCCTTTTGTCAGATAGCACTTTGCCAATCTCCCTTGCAGCTAGTGGTGGCCATGGGTTCAGTCTTCATCAAGAGATGGGTTAAGTCTGTTAAAGAGGTTTTAAAAAGGTTTTATTTTCAGATAAAACAACAGACACAAGAAACGCTTACTGGAGCCATGCCTTGTCTCACTTCTACTTGGTTCTTAGGTGAACATAGCGCCTGGGAAGGTAATCTCCATCTTGTGACCTTGAGGCAACATGGTGAAAACACCTGAGCAGAAAGCTAGAAAGGCCTGCATCTTTGGAAACTGAACCAAGCCTGCAATTGCCTACCTCCCCACTACTCATGAGGTAAGGAAAACAAATGTTTACTTGCATAAGCCAGTGCTAACCAAATTTCCTATTTCTTGGTATTCATATCACAAATGAATATGTTAAATTTGTAAGACCAGGTATCCCAATGACTCATACCAATGCAGTATTTGTTTAGTCAGTGCTGTCAAGAATAAAAGTCACATGCTCTTGCCCTGGTGATTTATTAACATTCTTGGATATGACAGACCACTTCCAAAAGGTTGGTTATCACATTATAACAGAAATAAACATAAAATATGCATGTTACTTTTATGTGTATTAGTATGAAATACATTTTAGAAGAAAATCTGTTGGCATTGATTATTCCTCCAAGGATCACCCACAAACATCTGAATGCTCCTCAATTGGAAGAGTGACCCAGCAAGCCCCTCTCTTTCCACTTCAATCCATCCCCATGGCTACAGCTCAGAGCCTGGTTGAACCTGCTGACCACACAGGGCAGCTGTGGCAGAGTCTTCCTTAAAGGAACCCAGACATGCTCAGAAATACAATTCCTGAAGGTAGCCCTTAAGTAATAGATGTGAAGCAATCGAAAACAGAATGCTTATGAGTTCTCAATAATTGTTTAATTAAAGCTGCCATGACCCAGAATCAGAGCTGTGTGGTCTGGAATAGAATGGGTGGGAGATGCAGACTGGTATGAAGAAAGCACTAAGATACAGGCTGCCTCCTTTCTTGCCCACGAAGAGGGCGACTAGCCATTCCCCAGTGAAAAAGGATTTGAAATTAACATCACGGCTGAATTAAACTTGTTACTTGCTATTAGACATAATTATGCTTTGTGAACTCTTAAGTAAAACTACATTCACTTCTTTTTTATAGTATCAGTTTACTAATTTCAATTAACCACTCCTTCACCTTTGTAAGCTCTTAAATGAAAGAGACCCTTGATAGTATCTGGAATGGGTGGGCCCAATTGATGATTTTAGTCAAACTTCTCATCCCTAGAGGGAGCCTCAATAAGTGCACAGAAATACCCTTTTATTTCTCCTACCCCTTAATGGCCTAATGTTTATAAAGCATTTCATAGAGTCTGCTTATAGTAAACACCCACAGATAATAGCTCTCTCTCCCAGCCCTTACTAGTTCTTTCTCAGCACTGTTTATATGTCCCATGAATAACTGTCATTGTCACTAATGAGGAGGGGGATAGTCACACCATGTACATCTCTATTAGCTCATGCCTTAAAATGGGCAGCACAGTGTAAGAGAGACAAAAACAAAATTTGTCCAGCTGAGAATGAAAATTCACATCTTTTCAGGAATGGCTGATGTGCTGGAGATGTTTAGTCTGAACTATTGAAATCTTAGGAGAAATGTGTTTGAAGATGTCTTCAACCCTTTAAAAAGCTGTCATGTTGCAGAGGGCCTTGACTTCTGTCTGGGCCCCAGAGGATGGAAATAGATCAGTGAGTGAAAGGAGTACATAAAGTATTTTTTAGTCTACCTCCTTCAGTAATGTGGTTCTTAGAAATCCTGGGCTAACTTAATGGGGTACTGACATTGTTGGCTTGAAAATTTAGGAGACATGGAAACCAGGCCATAATAACCTTGATCTAACCCAAATCAGACCACAAAGATTTCACCAAGATTCTGTAAGCTGTACAACTGAAATCTGCTCACAATCTTCTCCCCTTCCACACTGTGATCTGTAACAGAAGATTCAAGAGATGTCTAATCTCAGGTTGTCCAACTCTGCCTCAGCCCTTGACAACTACAGATTTATAACAGTAGGCTATACTGTTATACTATAGTTTAATATCCTATAGTAGTTTGAGGCTCAGTGCTATGCTGTGAAGAAGCAAAAAACCCAAATATTAGATATGTTTGGACTAGTTCCTAGGAGAAGGGGTCAGCTGTAAATAACAACGTTGTTCTAAAGCAGTTTGTTGGGGGGTAATTAAAAAAATAAGAAAGCAATGCAAATTAGAAAGCAATTCAAAACCACTTGCCTTGAAGAAATGATCTCAGCCTGGGGAATATGAAAATTTGCCTCTGGTCTAAGTTATTCTCTGTCCTTTCCATTAACATCAGGCCTCTATGATTACTGATGTTATTTTCTAACACTGTGCATACTTTCTCTCCTACTAGAAGTCAGTCTTGCTTCTGCTTCACTGCTAGGTGTTCTTCATCCTTGAAACCCAGAGATCCCCAACATCCATCATCCTACCACGGCACCTCTGGGCTGAGAGGAACAGTATTAAGCTTATAATAAGAGAAGAAGAGGTAGTGCTCTTCTGAGGACAGTGTAGTGATGGAAAAGGTGATCCCGCTTCCTGACCTCTGGCCCACCTGAGACACTAGGGGGCCAGCTGTTTTTCTATGTTACCAGTATCTGAGCTCAGCTCTGGCTGCGTGTAAAGATAAACAGTGAAACCTCTCCCTTAAGGAAAAGTTTAGAAATTATTTAAGGTCATAATGAACATAAGCTTATACATAGAATCCTAGAACACTTAATAAGAATAACAAGAAGAAGAATAAGAATGGAGACTATAGTCAGATAGTAATATTTTTAATAACTATCGAGGCATAATTTTCATTCCATAAAATCGCACAAATCTTCAAGGATTTTCAGTAATGTAACAAAGTTTGCACCCATCACCATGGTCTAATTTCATGTTATTTCCTTCACCCTCAGAAAAAATCTTGTGTCCATTTACTGTCACTCCCCATTCCCACCCCCAGCCCTAGGCAACCTCCAATCTCCTTTCTGTCTCTGTGAGTTAGCCTATTCTGGACATATAAATGCAACCATACAGTCTGTGTTCTTTTGCTCTGACTTCTTTCACTGAGCATAAATTTTTTGAAGTTCATCCATGTTGTATCATGTGCCAGTCCTTTATTCCGTTTTATTGCCAAATAATATTCCATTGTGTGGATATACCACATTTGTTTATCCGTTCATCGGTTGATGGACATTTAGGCCGTTTCCACTTTTTTGCCTGTTGTGAATAATAGTGCTATGAGCATTCATGTATAACAATCTTTTTAAGGGTTACTCTCAAATCTCATCTTATCTCTTCTTTCCAGTAGACTAAAAAAGTGTCAGAAAGGTCAGATTCTTCCGTCGTAAAGCCACTATTTGAATCTATCTTCCTTCATATCTGCCCCCAACCCATTCTTTAGCAACAGCATCCAGTACCAAACTACTTGCTATTCTCCAGAAACCTATGTAAAATCCACCGAAATACCTGTTTAAAAATATGATATTTTGGGCTGCATCCCAACCATAAGAATGTTCTAATCATCTTCCTTTCATTCTGTCCTACAATCTCCAGCCAACTCCCTTGGCCCCAGTCTTATGAGGTGTAGTATAAAGGTCAGTTTTCAGGACATAGAGACATAATATTTTTAGATGCAAAAATCAGAGACCAGATAGGGACAGCCAGTACATAAAACCAGCCACATCTTCTCTAACAGTTAGATCTTGAGCTAACTGAGTAGCTTGGATTATCCCAACACTGATTGTTGGGAGTAGACAATTCAATTCTACTTTAGAAAGGAAAAAAATCATTTAAGGTTGAAATAAGTTTAAAACTGAGCAATGCTTCTATTAAAATGGTGTAAAAAATTTCTTTTGTTTTCAGATCTTAGAAGTATAGCACATAATCACACCTTGTATTTCCTACAAAGAAAAGTAAGATTTCCATTTATTCTAATGAACACCTAGTTCATGATATCCAATAGGCAAACTTCATGCCCTTGATACTTCAGGAGATTGGACTCCAATAGCTAAAGGAAAGACTGATTTGTTTGTTTGTTTTTTATCTCTAGTCTTGGCATGTACAGGTAGCATACACAAAAAAGCATTAAAGTTCCTCAGAATGAGCATAATTATTGACCTTTTTCCTTAAGATCCTTAAAGTTCTCTAAACCAAACAATCCCTTTAGCCTATAGCTTCAAAGATAATTCTTCAGGGTTCCTACCTATGTATAAAAGGAGGAGGTTATATGTATTTATTGATAGGGCTCCAAAAGTTGAAGGAAAGCCTGCGTACATGCCCCAAGTCTGATCTTATCCCAGGTCAGTGGGTATATTCTTGGAGGTGGGTTTCCCAGCTATTCTCCAGAGCCTAGTCCCTCCCATCAAAAAGAATGTGGTGTGAGGTGGCTAGGTGTCTTAGTCAGCTAAGCATCCAACTCTTGATTTTGGCTCTGGTCATGATCTCAAGTTCGTGACATTCAGCTCAGAGTTGGGCTCTGAGCCAAATGTGGAGCACGCTTGAGATTCTGTCTTTCTTCCCATTCCCCTACTCATGCTCATGCACTGTCTCTCTTGTCTTGAAATAAATAAATAAACTTAAAAAAAAAAAAGGATGCCATGTCCCTAAAGCCCTTATTTCTTCAGTTAGCTCGTTCAAGGAATGAGGTTGATTATTAACAGTTTCTCTTTTCCAGTATCTCTGGAAGGAGAGACTTTTGTGAGTACTGCCAAGGGAGAGAATAAACTCTCATTTTTCCATGTAATCTTGCTCCCTCTTTGTGGCAAAAAAAAAAAAAAAAATTTCTTCCCTCCAACCCATAAGCAAAAGATAGCTTACATGAGGGATTTAGCCTTCCCCTATTGTAGCCTGAAAGATGATTCTGAAGGAGATCAGGATATGCCACCCACAAATATACCATTTGATAAGGATTATTTCAAGGTGAAAGCAATTAAAAATCAACAGGTGCAGGAAGAGTTTCTAATTTCCTTTTTTCTGCTTAAAAGCAGGGCATAAATTTCCCTTTTGTGAGGTGTTCCCTCATTCACTCCCACTGCCATACCAAGAAGAGGAGAGCACTCTTACCACTGGAGAGAAAAAGTCAACACCAAAACAAGTTTGTATAAGCAGACGTTACTAAAATAACTCTTATCTTCCATTAATCCCCCCAAATATTTCCTACTTGCTTCTTCACAGACTCTTGTCCTTTGAAGCCTGAATCCCCTTTCCTTTGTTAAAATGGAAAAGTCTGGCCACTTCTTTGTGAACTCCCATGCACTTAAAGTACTATAAAAACTGTACACCTTTTCTTTGTTAACCTCTCTTTTGTCAGTTTAATTCACAGACCTCTAAACACTGAACCTAAAAGGGTAAAGAAGAAGGGTTTTTTGTTTTTTGTTTTTTGGTTTTTTTGGTCCAGAAAATATCCAGTATGGATTCTGAGCACTCATTGCAGGCCAAGTGTAGCATCTATACAAGGACATGTACAATCTGTCTCTCTTAAAAGCCCTCCCCCAATGACTTTTTAATGCTTTGATCCATATAGTGACTTGAATCTCTCCAGAGGGCCTCATCCCTGTATGCATGAATGTGTTAAAATTGACTTTTGAATGTCACAGACATGTCCAGATTTTTCTGCCTCAGTCTGAGTTGACTCTTATAATTCAGTCCAAGATGGATAGTTCTCAGAATGTGCCACATTTGTTTTGGTAGTTGCAGTTCATTAGAGGTCTTAAGAGAAATTTACAGGAATACTGAAATTATTAATCCTTGTGACATAGGAGTCAGAAAATTCTCTTCTAAAAATCTTTATAAATTATTGAATTACAATATTTTCTCAAGTCTTTCATAGTTTTTCCTTCATCAAATTGTAGAATAAAAGCAATTACCATGAACAATACAAAAACAAAAAGATTCCATTATGCAAAAGTGTAGCCAATTGTAATTGCTCAGTACCTTCTTGCCATGAGAAATTAAAGTCAGATAACAAGGAAGACTAGAGTATTTGATAACTTTTTGCTCGGCTGCATTACTGAACCTCTTGAAAAGATTATTTGGCTTCTTCATGCTTATTAACATCATTCCTCAACAGTTTGGGGTCCAGAAAAGTATGAACCATTTTCAACTAGAGCTGCCCTTTTAGTAGAATTGGGTCTTTGGGAGCTAGCCAATGTCCCACCAATAGTGTATTGTTAATTGAAGAAATGAATAAGCCTCAAGCAACCTCTGCTTGAGGTATTTTTGGAGGTAGTATTTGCATATACTCTGGTCACAGCAAAAGGGACGGTGCAGCTAGCTAATATCTGAAGTTTTCTGAAACCCCACCCTTCCATGAACCTCCACTTAGCCCCAGGTGGCAAAAAGAAGGCTGATATGAACAATTACCTTTCCATTCATTGACCAAGTTCTTCAGAGAATTTACAGTGTTTTTCCTCAGGATCATTGATTGCACAGTTCTGGTTCCTTGGGAAATCTCACAATTTATCAATGCCTCTAGGCAACTTCTTGTAAATAAACTGTAATCCCAACAAAAAAATACTGACAGAACGATTTCAGTCCAGACCTTCTGATCAGGTTCTGATATAAACTTTGCGTTTTATTTGAGTTTGCGTTTTATTGGCCAGTGAATAGAATGTGCTTTGGGAAGACACAGACTGTTATACTTTGATTTGATTTCAAGAATTCTGAGGCATTCAGTTCTGGCCCAGAGAGTTTTACTATTCTCTGAGTCATGCTTCAGAAAAGGAGGTCTGTGAATTTATTTTGTAAAGTATTTTTAAAGCTTTCAGGCTATTGTCCATGAAAAGCTGAAATTCAGAATAATGCAAACTTATATTTTATCTAATTCCATTGACCAGAGGCCTATTTGAAGATTACTATTTGATTCACTGAGGTAAAAACACATTAATTGTCCCCAAAATAAGATTGGGACCAGCTCTGTGAATCTGGCAGCCACTTCTGGGAAGAGAGTATAAAGAACCTCTGCTTTGTGTCTTTCTCAGTCATCACATGCTACATTTCTAGGCAAAGAAGAAGAGTTGCCTGGAAAGTATGACTCTCTCCCCTAAAGGGTGGAGGGGAGCCTAGGGTCTCCCTTTTTCCTTCAGCCTTTGCTCCTATGGGTCTTTGAACATCCCTGGACTGGCTCTGACGTAGGCTCTGGCCTTCCCAAGTGAAAGCATTTTCAGTAAATACTGGCTTGGATAAGAGGCCAAAGGATCTGTTTATTTTGCCTAACGGGAGTTGGGAATGGGAACAGTGGCATCCTGATACATTTTTTTTCTTTTTCAGACTTTTAAAAAATTCTAGTTAGTTAACATACAGAGTAATAATTGGTTTCAGAAGTATAATTTAGTGATTCATCACTTCCGTATGACACCCAGTGCTTATCCCAGTAAGTGTCCTCCTTAATGCCCATCACCCATTTAGCCCAGCCCCCCCACCTCCCCCCCAGCAAATCTCAGTTTGTTCTCTATAGTTAAGTCTCTCTCTCTCTGTCTCTCTCTTTATCTTCTCTTCTCTTAATACATTTTTAGGACAAGCATTGGATTTTTTTTGTTTTCCCAGGAGGTCTGACCAGAGAAGGCAGGTTAATCCTAAAACAGTACCAGTTCAGCTGAGGTTTTAGAAAGAACTTTTGTTATGTGAGATATTGACCTGCCTACCCCAGGGAAGTGGAGTTTTCCTAGGATGAATAGACAGTTCAATGTTGTCTGGACATGAGAAGATGAACTATATCACCATTCAAGTTTGCTCCTGGCTGTAGAGCTCTGTAATTTCTTTCTGGACATGGTTGCTATTTTTGGAAGAACAGGAAGATTTTACTTCAAAGACAGATAGAAAAACGGTATGTGGGTGAACCTCTGGGCAGAGATTCTTAAGTGAGATCCCTGGTCTCTGACTGATGGGCATCAGAGGCCTATGAACTCCAAATTGTGTGTTCATGGATATTAGGGACAGAACATTCATAGCTGCCAAGGGAGTCTACAATTAAAACACAGAAAGAGAAAACAAGTAAAGATTCATTGCTTCAGAGGAATAATTTGTTTAATGAGAATGATTAATCCTGGATATTCTTTCTCAGACCTTTGCAATTTGGTGAGATAAAGAAGATGGCTGGGGAGGGTGGAACAGAGTCCTATTCACCAACACAGGGCGGAGCTACAGGGAGGGAAATACAGGATGCCTCCACCTTGATTCATTCATTCATTTGTTCAGCAAATACTTACTGAACACCTACTGTGTGCAAGGCATGATGCTGGGCATTGCAGATACAGCAGTAAGCGGAACAGATGAAGATTCCTGCCTGTATGCAGAGTATGGGGGGGGAGGGGAAGGTGGTGGGTGCAGTGGCAGATAATAAATGATAAACACACTTGTATATTATATAGTGGAGTAGGGTAAATGACTTATCATGTGGAGGGGAGGAGCAAGGCCGAGGAAAGGACGCAGTTTGCATTACGGCAAGGGGCAAATCTCACAGAGAAAGTGTTTGATCAAAAACTTGAAGGAGGTGAAGGAGAGAGCCTTCCATATGTCTTGTACCTGAGGGAAAAACATTCTAGCAGAAAGAACAAGCAGTGTGCTCCTAAGATGGGAGGATTAGGGGCCCTTTGATGGACAGCAAAGAGGCCAATGGGGATGGAGCAGAGAAAACAATAGGGGAGAGTAAATAGAAGAAGAGGTAACTGGGGGAGGGAGAGGCAGACCATGTAGCATCTGGTGATTCATTATAAGAACTTTGGCTTCTCCGCTAAGTGAAATGAATAGTCTATGAAGAGTTTGAGGAAGGCAGTTACATAATCTGACTTATGCTTTAATAGGATTAATATGGCTTCCATTTGGGGGATATACTATAAGGGGCAAGGGTGGAAACAGGGAGAGCAGTAAAGAGTAATCCAGGAGAGACAGTAGTGGGTTGGATCAGGATGGTAGCAGAAGTGCTAAGAAGAAACAGGTCTCTGGTTATATTTTGAAGGAAAAGCTAATAGAATTTCCTTGTGGGTTCAGTATGGGCCTCTAACAACACATCACCGTTTCTCTTCTTCCACACCTGCTCCCTCATTGGTGCTAAATAGGTATCATCTCAGCTCAGTCTCTGTCCCATGCCTCACTGCCGTCTGGTACCATAGCCACCAGCCACCTGTGGCTACCGAACACTTAAATATGACTAGTCTGAATTGAGATGTGCTTTAAATGTAAAAATATACCTGTATTTTGAAGATTTAGTACCCAAAAAAGTAAAGTATTACATGAGTAATTTTTAAATGATTACATGTTGAAATTATATTTTAGATATAAAGCGTTAAATAAAATACATTAAAATTTTTTTTACTCTCTTAAATATGGCCAATGTGAAATTTTAAATTACATATGTGGCTCACATCAGATTTTATATTTCAGTTGGACAGCACTGTTCTAGAAAATATTTGAGAGACCAGTGATTACATTTGAATCAAAAGTCCCTCTGGGCTCATTCTTTGGAGAATGGAAAACCGATTTGAAATACCTGTCTATCAGTTATAAAGGGCCACAAATTTCCAAAATACTTGTTGTGTGGAGCCCCACATACTGCTTTCTTTTACAGAGATGAGCCATTTGCTCATGTAGACACCGTATGTTGGGCCCATCCATACTCAACAACCAGTAACGAGACGCTCGCTTGCAGGTGCCCTTGACAGGATCTGGCTCCAGACAAGCCAGAGACTCCCCTCCACCACCTGCGGCAACACATAACTAAGCTCCACCCTGCTGCTCCCTTAGTTCCAACAACATGACCTCCATGCTGAAATACCACTTCATATTGACCTAATGACTTCATGTGAGTATCTAGCCCCTGATGGCCAGGTGGCATCTGAGCCTCTCCGGACAGTGGGTGCATGCTGGAGCCGCATGTTTCTGAATACGCTTTATCGTGTAGAGAGACATTGCATATATAGTCTTCTCTGCTTTATATGTAGTATAATGCTGAAAACAACTATGATGAGTAAAATTGGCTTCAGACCCTTTGAGTCAGGCGCTCTGAGGAGGACTCACAGCTCTGGCAAGCTTCACAGGCGATTTTTATGTTCCCTGAAGTTAGAGAACTGCCATAGAGAAATGGCAAGTCGAAGGTTCCCATTCCCTCCTTTCAGTTAAGACTATTATTCTTGGCAGCTCTATTTTGAGGGGCTTAGTCTAATGTGTAAATTATTATACTTAGTGTGTAAGAGAGAGAGAGAGACAGAGACAGAGACAGAGAAAGTGAAGGGGAGAGAGAGCGTGCGCGCGCACGCGAGAGAGAGAGAGAGAGAGAGAGCGAGAGAGAGAGAGAGCTCTAACAATAGAAGATCAATATGAGTGACCATAACCACAAAAACCTCAACCTATTTTCATTGTTTGGGAGGAAAATTCCACTCTGAGTCACAGGCACGCAGTTCTGGGCAGCTCCCACCTCACAGGCTTGGGCTCTTCAGGCTTCACCTCCTCCTGACTGCCTGTCTGCGGCTGCTGAAGTGGCCAGGGGAATGATCTCTTTTGCCATTTCCTTGGGGGTAACCCTTTTAAAGCTCACGTCTCCCACACACCTATCCTCACCCCCCAAGTCCTGTCAATTTCTTTCAAATTATTTGTCTCTGTAACCCCCAAAATCTTTGGGGGATAGCAGATGATCCATTCTCTGAGTGTGGGCACAGGAAATTTAATCCCAAACCCATTGTCTTTCTGCTCGGCCGCAAGAGCCATGGACCGCAGCCAATACAACACAGCAAAACGTTAAGGCGTGTGTTTCCTCCTGCCCGTGCCCAGATAATCCCATTGCTCCACCGTCTCCCTACTCCCTTTCCTTCAGCTCATTGAGTCTTTGGGGGAGACACAGTTTTACCTTTCTGTGGTGAAAGTGACCCTTAGAGACATGTTCCCAGGTTGGTTTATTTGCCTGGCTTGCATTGTTCAAGAAACAATGTAATACACAGGCAGCCATGCATATCGTTTTAACTCACAGTGGGCCTCAATTGGAGCACTGTTTTAACTGCACTGTTGCAGTTCTGTCTACTGAAAAAGATGTTTTTGTATGGTCTACGTGTGACTTGAGAACAGGATCACACGTCCCTGAGCTCTTGGAGAGGGAAGGATGTTCCCGCTGGTGGTGGGGTTTGTTAGGGTGGGTGAGGACCAGGAGGCAGGTGAAGGGGATCTGGGGAGGTGCTCTGGCTCAGGTGGGGAGGGGAGCCGCGACAATTGCTCCATCATTCCCTTTCCTACATAAGAAGAGCTTACAGCCTAAAGGTATTGTCAATGAGGGATGACGGGTTGGGGTGGGGGGGGGGGGGCTTTTCTGAAATCCAAACGTCATTCACAAAAATGAGGGTTTGTAGATGGGACATGGCCCATTTTATTTCCCGTTGTAGCCTTCCTATCAACTATCCAAGACTGGTACATAAAACATTTCACATTTTGTGAGATTATCCTGCTCTTTAATATTTCTGACAGGTGTCCTGAAGGTCCTTCTGGACTGGCAATCTGTCCCTTTCTTCTGTTATGCAAATGTGCTCACCCTATTTTCGTTGTCAGGGAGAGGATCAGAGATGAAAGATGTCCCTCCTAACCAAGCTCTTCTGTCACTGGTGTATTAAAAATACTGTGAAACATCCAAAAGGGGCAGACAGGCTTTAGAACTTGGTCCTGATTACAAATGATGCCATTTCTTTCATGTTTTACTTGCAGTTTGCTATTTGCATTGCTTTTCTTTTTTTCTTTTCTTTTCTTTTCTTTTCTTACCTCTTTTCTCTTCCTTCCTTCCTTCCTTCCTTTTCTTTCCTTCCTTCCTTCCTTCCTTCCTTCCTTCCTTCCTTCCTTCCTTCCTTCCTTCCTTCTTTCTTTCTTTCTTTCTTTCTTTCTTTCTTTCTTTCTTTCTTTCTTGTTTAGCTTTTATTTCATGATCATAACCTTCACTCTGCAATCCAGCCAAACTTGGAGGGGGGTAAGGAGGACACAGACTCGCGGAAATGCAGCGGGAGCATAGGGTTCTAGGAGATTCCGAGCACCCCTCTGCCCCTCTTTGCTTGCATTGCTTTTCTTACAGAGCCCCCTTCTGCCTCTGTTGCTGTGGTTTAGATAATATTCATTTGTGTTTCTGAGCTCTCTGACTTTTAATATTTGCCCTTTGCTGAGACAAAAAGCACTTGAGAAAGCTGGACTGTCAGAAGGAAAGGATGGATGACATGGGGACTGGCGTCAGTATAGAGTGGTTTCTTGCCTGCAGCATCTGTATTGGGTTATCATTTAACAACAATACCAAATTTAAATTGCATAAGATTAGGATATTTTCAGAACCAAATCATATGTACTTTTGAGCCTTTATAGGCTAAAGTAGGATTTTTAAGTTTTGCGGAAGAGCAAGGAGGTTGGAAGGAGAGAAATACGTGTTGGCAGATCACCAGAGCATGGAGTTAATTATGTCTCTTGTACAAACCTGTCAATATTTTTCTTCTCACATTAAAACCTCACTCTCTCTTCTGCAGTTGTATTGATGATATTAACCCATTGTGACCCTTGAGAGAAGGAGGCAGGGCTTTATTTAGGGAGAGTCATACAAATGCAAAACAAACAGGGCTAGAATGATAAGCTGGGTCTCAGACACAAATCACTTTGAAAAATCTGGCTGAATGGGAGGTCGATGAGAAGGCAAGAAACTTCTGACTCATCACTGTTTTCTGTCCTTGAATTATGGTTTATACAATCTCAGGGCTGAAGGGAAACCTTAATAGCAGCCAGTGCAATTCCCTGTGCCCCAGTCTTCCCTCCTTACACCCTCAGGAAACCTCTCTTTGACTCTGCTTGGCTGCACCCAGGTCCAAAAAGCTCTGTGTTGTGAGAGCTAACCTTCATATTGAAAGGAAATCTGTCTTCCTGTAGCTTCTACCCTTTGGGACTGGTTTCTCAGGGCTTTGAGGAGATTGGGAATTACTCATTTCTGGCAGCCTGTGACAGCCAAACATCAAGTCAGGCCAGAATGGATGGCCTTCTACTTATCATGCTCCCAGGAGGTCATGTTGATTCCCTGGCCCTAAGCCCCCAACACAGTGCTGTCCACAATGGGAAGGCTGATCTACTGCCAACATTAGCACTGTCTACACCCTCACCCTTTCCAGTGTGAACCCTTCACCAGTGGCATCAGTATCCTGTGGAACTTATTAGAAATGAAGGATCTGGAGTCCCTACCCCAGACCTACTGAACAAGAATCTGCATTTTAACAAGACATTGAGCAGAAGATTTGTCTGCACATCTTTGTAGGCACATCCTCATTTGCCCATGTGGTGTATGAAGAGCACTGGCTGACTCTGACCCATGTGCCTGACTTGGGGGGCCCGAGAATGTTGTTCCATAGCATCACTGGGAACCATTGACCCTGTCCAGGAAATCTGGGCTTCCACAGAGGATGTAGTACTTTGAAGGAGTACTTACTTCAAGTACTTTGAAGGATGACAAAGGTATCAATTGTGTGCCTTGAGGACATCCCCTGGAGGAGGCGACCTTGGGGGAAGAACCCTGAAATGTACCCTCAGGAGTGGGAGACACAAGCTTCAGGAAGCATTCCACCCTTCCTCTGGTATAGGCCCTCAGGCCTTGCTGGGATGAGCTCCAGCTCAATGACTAAGAGAACTGTTAGATTCCGGAGGCTTTGTAAATTTCCCAAGCTCATTGTTACTGTTCTTAGTTCCTATTTATTCCCATAATTTGTTTTTCCAAAGATTAATAGCAACAAACTTCTTTAGGGGCTGACTTTCCAAAGACATCAGGTAGCCAGGGAAGTGGTGAGTCCCTCTATCACTTACAGTCAAGCTTGCGAAGAGAGGAGCCTCCAGAGCAGAAAGGATGGTATTAGTGTCATGAAAAGCAAAAGCGGAGTCAGGAGCTGAAGGAACGGAAGCACAGATGCCTGGAGATGGCCACCTGCCAACCATCCCTTCAGGGTTCAAGTGGTAGAAGGACCATGTGGTTGACAACTCAGTTCCCATCTCAGGAGACTCATGAGTTAACAGTTAATCATGCACCACCAGTACTGGAAGGCAGTGCAATATAGTTGTGGAGGGCATGCTACATACCAGCGATGTAACCTGGAAAACCACTTAAACCTCTCATTTTCTTATCTGTAAAGCATAGATTATAATAGCATTTACTTCATAGAAGCATAGTGAGGATTAATGAGAACCTATCCATGGTGGGCATAGTGTCCTCTTCCTGGCATCCATTGCACTCCAGCTCCTTAAGGCTCTAAACGGTTTATAGAACCCATCCCCTCCACAGTGACTTGCTAGGAATGGGCAGGTTTGAGCCAACCTGGGTCTTTCCTGCTGGATGCAAACACGGAAGCACGCAGACCCAACTCCGTGGCGTTCTTCTCATGGCACCTGCAAACAGTAGGACAGAAAGACCGGGGACGTGTTGGGACTTGGGTGATACTGATGAGCCTATGAACAAACCAGTCCTGAAGACTGTTGATTCTTTTTCTTCTCTGAAGACACATAGTATAGCTAACACATTTTCTTGGTTCACCCCATTGGAATAGGGTTTGATACTTGAAGCTAGAAGCATGCATACTGATACACAACTGTATATAAAGTGCTTAGCATAATGCCTGACACATAATAAGCTTTTGAAAATTGTTAGCTCTTGTTATTATTATTATTATTATTATTATTATTATTATTATTATTANGGAAACAGTATCAGTCCCAGAGGGGTGCAAAGAATGAGATGTCTATAGGAGGTTTAAAAACAACATATAGTGATCCACTATAGCCAGGCAACAGGAAAGATTTTTCCCTGCTTCTGCTTTCACCTTCCCTCACTCCCCGCCTCCCTTTCCACTTATAGGAAAATAACCAAGAATACTAGCTGCTTGAAAGCATTTAGTGAACTGTCATCAGCAGCAATTCTCAAGCCAAGCCCTCGCCTCAGTAGAGCTTCAGGCCCTCCCCTTTCCCTTGATCTTTATATTCACACAATAGAAAGAATACTAGCATGACACCCAGAAGACAGGGGCCTGGACCAAATGGTATCTTTTTGTTTCTCTCCATTCTGAGAAGCTTTAAAAATACAGAAAAAGACAAAGAATAATATAACAAACATTCATGTTTTTGTTTACTTCATTTAATACAATAAAAATTACAGAAAATAGTTTGAAGACTCTCTGACCACTCCCATCCTTCAGCTAATGAATATAAAGATGAATGGGTTTGATTGATATTTTTATAGCCTTTTATTATTCATGAATCCATGAACAAAATATATTATCTGTGTTTTAAAATTTTACTTACTTGGTAGGCTACAATATACTATAAATTTTGCTCTTTTTGTTGAATGTTACATTTTTAGATTTATCTATGATGAACATGTTGCTCTAGTTCATTTGCATTCCCAGTTTCAACATATACATATAAGAGATCTTATTTATCCATTACTTTGTTAGTGGATACTTAGTTCTTTCCAATTTTTTGCCATAAGTAATATAGCAAAGAACACCTTGTATGTGACCTACAGTTTTATATCTCTTTCACACTGAAATCTATAGCTTGAAGCCTAATACATAAAACATGTAGCTCATCAACACATACTTATTAAGCCTAGTTGGTATTAAAGTAAAAAAAAAAAAAAATCCGGTCAGAGAATCTTAATTAGCCCCTGACTCACATAGGGACATGGTCTGTAGCTTAAGGAATTGTCAGTGCAGTGAGGAGTAAATATACATACAGTACCCAAGAAAACATAGCTAATAATGCAAGGCAGGAAATCCTAAGTATCAAGTTAGAATTACAGTCAGTGCTGTTAGAATTTAGAAGATAGGAGTTGGAAGTAAGGTGATCATGTTATCAGCATGTTATCTTGGATCTTGAAGGATGAGTAGAATTTCAGCTGACAGAAATGGGGAGGATATTCAAGGCAGGATCAAGGATATGAGCAAAGTAAAGAAGTGGGAAGCACTATAAAGTCTGGGCTCCAGATGAAGGGAAATAATTCACTGTCACCATCCCAAGAGGAGTTACAAATTCATTTGGTCAGATTCAGAACAGTGACTGGGCCGTGTGCTGGTGGTGGATAAGAACATTCAAATATTAAAAAGTTGATGCAAGGGGCACCTAGCTGGCTTAGTAGGAAGAGCATGCAACTCTTGATCTCTGAGTTGTGAGCCCCACATTGGGTGTAGAGATCACTTAAATAAATTAATTTTTTAAAAATGTTGATGCAATAGGTTGAGTATGGCACTCTCTTCTACCTTTCCACTCCATGTGGCTGAATGGGATGCCTAGAAGTTGATTTTGCTTGAGAGGAGCCATCTTGCTTGCTTTCATGTCTCTTTGGCTGTGAGTATTTGGGTTCTCTGCTTCATTCGCATTAGGTTAGTGCCTGGTGCTAAGCTTTAAGTTTGGGCATATAGGCTTTGGGCTTTAGCCCCAGTTTTAGTGCAGTTTACCAGTCAGTGCTATTATAAATTGGGTATTCAAGCTGACAGAGAAATTTAGTGAAAAAGATAAAAGAAATGGATTTGAAAGGGCAGATTTTAGGTTAGATTGTGATGGACACTGACAGTTTGTGGAATTTTGACTGATTCCCAAGGATAATTAAGTGCGCCTAAAGATTTCTGAGCAAGAGATTATGGGATCAAGGGATGATCTAGGGAGACTAGTCTAAATTAGAAGGGAGTGAGGTAAGAGGCCATTGGAAGAAATTCAAACCGGTAATGATCAGAAATTCTATTTCTGAAAGTGGTAGTGGAACCAGAAAAAAAAAAAAAAAGGAATAGCTGTAAGAATATTCAAGGCTTATTGAATAATTGGATGTAGAAGTTCATGGAAAGAACTTGGTTGTTACACATTTGAGCCACACACATTTTAATCAAGTGATAACATCTATTAGTCTTAAGAAATGTGAACCTGGGGCTCAGAAGAAAGATGAAGAGGTGAGGGATAATAATAAATGGAGAAATGTCTGCAGCATTGCATAGTCTTTTTACATATTTCACATAAGAATGACTATACTTACAATTGCTGACTATATGTTAGCCACCATTCTAAGCCCTTTATGTATACTAATTGATTTAATCCTAACAAAAACCCTATGAGGCATGTACTGGGAAATCTTATGTAAAACAAAGGAAACCATCAATAAAACTAAAAGACAACCTAGCAAATGTGAAAAGATATTTGCAGATGATGTACTTGATAAGGGGTTTATATCTGAAATATATAAAGAATTTACACCACTCAATCCAAGAAACACAAACAATCCAATTAAAAAATAGGCAGAAGGCTTGAATAGACATTTTCCCAAGGGAAACCTACAGGTGGCCAACAGACCCATGAAAAGATGCTCAACATCACTAATCATCATTGAAATGAAAGTCAAAACCACAACAAGATACTACCTTACATTTGTCAGAAAGGCTAAAATTAAAAAGACAAATAGCAAGTGTTAGGATGTGGAGAAAAGGGAACCTTAGTGCGCTCTTGGTGGAATGTAAATTGGTGCAGCCACTGTGGAAAACACTATGGAGATTTCTCAAAAAATTTAAAATAGAAACACCATATAATCCAGTAATTCTACTACTGGATATTTGCCCAAAGAAAACAAAGACACTAATTTGAAAAGATTTATGCATCCCTATGTTTATTGCGGCATTATTTACAATAGCCAGGATAGGGAAGCAACCTAAGTGTCCACTGATAGATAAATAGATCAAAAATAGAGGTGCCTGGGTGGCTCAGTTGGTTAAGTGTCTCACTGTTGGTTTTGGCTCAGGTCATGATTTCACTGTTTGTGAGTTTGAGCTCCAAATTGGGCTCTATGCTGACAGTGTGGAGCCACTTCATATTCCCTCTCACCCTTTCTCCCTCCCCCTCCCCTTCTTATTCTCTGTCTCTCTCTCAAAAATAAATAAGTAAACTTAAAAAATGCAATATAAATAATGGAATATTATGCAGACATAACAAAGGATGAGATCTTGCCTTTTGCAACAGGGTGGATGGGCCTGGAAGGTATTATGCTAAGTGAAATAAGTCAGACTGAGAAGGACAAATACCATATGATTTTATTCATATGTGAAATATAAAAACCCAAACAAATGAATAAACAAAAAACAGAATCAGACTTGTAAATACAGAGAACTGATAGTTGCCACAGGAAAATGGGGGTTGGGGGAGGTTGGCAAAATGGGTAATGAGAGTGGGAGATACAGGCTTCTAGTTATAAAAATGAATAAGTCATGGGAATAAAACACACAGTATAGGCAATATAATCAATGATATTGTAATAGCATTGTATGGTGACAAATGGTAGCAGCACTCGTGTGAGCTTAGCATAATATATAGAGAACTTGAATCACTATGTTATACACCTGAAACTAATGTGCCATTGTGTGTCAACTATACTCAAAAATAAGAGAAATAAATTCAGAATAAAAAAGCCATCTTTCTCCCTGCAGCCATGGTGTGGGTGAGACAGTAGCTTAGAGTGTAGCCCATCTACCTGCATTTTTCTGCCAAGGTATGTTTACCTACCTATCAGACTGTGAGGTCTTGTAGGACTAGATACTTCCTAGTATCTTTTTAGGAGCTTAATAAAACGCCTTATTGAATAAATGAATGAA
The DNA here is from genome assembly GCF_008692635.1 of Crocuta crocuta. NCBI lineage: Eukaryota > Metazoa > Chordata > Mammalia > Carnivora > Hyaenidae > Crocuta > Crocuta crocuta. The sequence continues at coordinate 442,701 of NW_027527143.1, forward strand.
TAAATAACTGACCACTTAAACATGCTATGAGATATCCCAAGCCTTGGCTATGTGTCAGGGGAAGCTTCCTGCAGCTGATGATATCCAACCTGAGTTAAAGAATGAACTGAAGCTAGCTAAGAAGAGCCCGGAAGAGGGTTTCTGGACAGAGGGACCACCTTAAGCAAGAGAGAACATGTCATATTCAGGGAGTCACCAGCTGTCAGTGTGGTGGTGGAGAGAGCATAAGGAGTAAGGCCAGATGAGAAAATGCAGAGGCCACACACAGGGCCCACACTACAAAAGCTGTATATATGATGAGAAGGAATTTGGACTTTGTCCAGATTTATTAAAATTGAGGAATCGCATACACAGGGTAAAATGCACAAATCTTAAGTTAGGGTGACCAACCATCTTGGTTTCCCCAAAAGATGACTTTTAGTTTTAAAACCAGAACATTTCCAGGTAATCTGGGGCAAGTTGGTCTTCCTTGTCTAAAGTGTACTGCTCAGTTTTTCATAGGTACACACCATGTCCCCACCTTCCTCATCAAACCCCAGAAGGCCTCCTCATGACTTTTCTCAGTCAGTACTCTTTTCCTGAAGTAACCACTATTCCAAAATCTCTCACCATAGATAAGTTTTATCTCATTTTGAGCTTTATATAAATTTATACAGTATGTTTTCTTTTGGGTCTATAACTTTTCATTCAACTTTATGGTCTGTGAGATTCATCCTTGCTATTGTTACAGTTTGTTCCTTTTCATTGCTCTGCAATATTGTTAGAATATTATCTCAATTTGCTTATCCATTCATTTGTTAATAGGCATTTAAATTAAGTCCAGACTTTGCAATTATGTATAAAGCTGTTATGAATATTCTTATACACATCTTTTGTAGATATATGCACTCATTCCTGTTGGGTAAATACCCAAGAGAGGAATTGCAAGGTTATAGAGTGTGTTTAAGTTTGGCTGTAGTGGCAACTACCAAGCTGTTTCCCAAAGTAGCTGTACCATTTTACAGTTTTAGCACCAATTTTGAAAATTCTTCTTTGTCCACATTCTCATCAACACCTGGTATCATCTGTGTTTTTAATTTTAGCCATTCCAGTGGGTGTGAAGTCATATCTCATGGTTTTGATGTGCATTTTCCTAATGCCTAACAATGTTAAGAATCTTTTTATTGGCTATTCATGTGTCATTTGCCCATTTAGAAAATTAAATTGTTTGCTTTTTATTATCAAGGTGTTCTTTTATATAATCAGGACACAAATGCTTTGTGAGATATGTGTATTGCAGATATTTTCTTCTTGTCTGTGACTTGCTTTCTCACTTTCTCAGTAGAGTCTTTTGAAAAGCAAAAGGCAGAATTTTAATTTTGGTTTAAAATGTTTCAAGTTTTTCTTGTGAATGTTTTCCATGCTTTATTTAAGAAGCTATTGCTTAACCCATGATAAAAAAAATATTTTCTTATAGAAGCTTTTTTTCCACTTTTGCACTTAGATTGATGATCTATTTCAAACAAATGTTTGCTCTGATATACAACAGGGGTTGAGATTCATTTTTTTCCCATATGGATATCATGTTGTTTCCATATGATTTGTTGGAATTATCTTGGAGCTTTTGTCCAAAATCAACTGACCATATTTGGGTGGGTCTACTTATGGATTCTGATATATTCCATGCATCTATTTATGCTTATGCCAATACCACACTGAATTTTACAATAAGTCTGAAACTTGTAAAATGGGTCTTCCAGATTTGTTCCATTTGTTTTCAAATTTATTTTGACTATTTTATATTCTGTGCATGTCTGTAAATTTTAGAATTTTGGCAATTCCTATTTTTAAAAAACCTGGATGAGGTTTTTGATTGGGATTGTACTTGGCCTATGAGGAAAACTGACACATTATCCGTTTATGGAGGACTTTAAAATTTCTCTAAATAATGTTTTTTACATTTTAGAATAGGGCCTTGGTACATCTTAGATTTATTACTCAACACTTTTTATACTACTGTAAAGTGGCATTTAAGTTTTTAAAAATATCTGATTATTTGTTGCTAGCACACACAAGTCATTTCTGTATATTGACCTTGTGTACAGTGATATTGTTAAATTATTTATTAATTTTAATAGTTTTTGACCAATTCTTTTCAATTATTTATGTATGCAGTCATGTGGTCTATAAATAATACTAGTTTTAGTTCTTCTTCTCTGGTCATTATACCTCCTTTTTGCTAAGCTTATTATACTGAATTGGGCCTCCAGTACAATACTGAATAATAGTGGTGAAAGTGGGCATCACTGTCTTGTTGCTGAACTTTGAGGGAAGCATGTAACAAATATCTTGCCATTAAGTATAATGTATGCTGTAGAACATTTCCTTTTATTCTTAGTTTGCTGAGAATTTTTATTTTTATCAAGATGTTGAATTTTGTCAAGTGGTTTTTCCTACATGTGAGATGATTATATGATTTTTCTCCTCTATTCTATTAATACAGTGAATTACATTGGCTGATTTTTTAATGTTACATCAGTCTTATATTTCTGAGACATAGACATTATATATAGTGTATTTTTTATATATACTGATAGATTTTACTGATTAAAGTTTTGTTTATGATTTTTCATCGGTGCTCATAAGTGAGATTAGTCTGTGATTTTCCTTTCTTGGAATGTCAATCTCAGATATTAGTATCACCTCATGAAAGTAATGCTGATTGTGTAATATGAGCTGAGAACTATTCATTCTTCTTCTTCCTGGATAATTTTTTGTAGGATTGGTATTATTTATTCTGAGAGTATTGGGAAGAAACCACTAGTGAAGCCACTTAATCCTGGAGTTTTCTGTGTAGGAGTGTTTTAAATCAGAAATCCAAATTATTTAATAGTTATGGGAAGATTTTACTTAGTGTTAATCTTAGGAAATTGTGCTTTTTAAGAACTTATTTATTTCATCTAGATTGTTACATTTACTGGCAAAAAGATATCTACTTAAAACCAAATATGTTAATACTTACAGAAATGCTGTTTCCAAAAGACAAACTTTATATATAAGGATTGAAAATGAGGGGAAAAAACTTTATTTCCTCTACATACTAAACACTTCTGGCTACCCAGTGCACATATTTTTTCCCCCACATTGACCAATTCTCCAAAACCATTTGGGTGTCCTATAATACAACTCATTTCTGATATTCTGTAACTAACTGCATCAGATCCCACAAGTTAAGGTCTCAGTCCCACAAGACTTACCCCCACTTCAGATGCCAATGGCAAGTAGTGTGTTCCCAGGTTACCCACACTTCTGTCCAACTTAGCTACACATCAAGAGTTCACACAAAACCACCCTCAGGCTTAATAATTTGCTGTAATCGCTCACAGAAGCCAAGCAACACTTATGTACATTTACTTTATTATATTGTATAAAAGATATGATAGAGGATAAAGATGAACGGCCAGATGAAGAGGTACATAGGGTAAGGGCAAGAGCTTCTGTTCCTCTGGAATTGGGATGCAGTGCCCTCCCAGAACACAGATGTACCTACCAACTCCAGAAACTGAACCCCATACTTCAGGGATTTTTATGGAGGCATCATCACATAGTCATGAGCAGTTATTAACTCAAGCCCCTCTCCCCTCCCTGGAAGATAGGGGATGAGGCTGAAAGTTCCAAGCTTCTAATCATGGCTTGATCTTTCTGGTAACCATTTCCCATCCAGGAGTCCATCAAGAGTCACCTTATTAGAACAAAAGGCATTTCTATGACTCGGGAAATTCCAGGCAATTTAGGAGCTCTTTGTTAGGAACTGGGGTAAAAAGACCAATATTATAATGGAAGATACTACTTGCACCCCTAATCCTCAGGAGATTACAAGAGTTTAGGTTTGGGTATACTAATTTCATATAAAAAAACTTTAGTCAGAAGCATTACTAGATATATAGTGCTGAAAAGACTAATAAAATTAATAACTCTAGCTAAACTTCATTAAAAAGAGACAACATAAATTTTCATTATGACAAAAGGGCCAATTCAATAGGAAGATTCTAAATTGTAATATGTGAAGCAAAAGTTGACAAACTAAAATGTTGCAGACGAAATGACACAGAGGACAAGACACACACAAAAGACAGACACAGACACAACTCCGGCCAGAGGAACAATTCTACGCAAGCCCCTCTTGCGGTTTATTTTATACCCCGGTAACTGGATACAAACTGAAATCTACAAGATGCATTCCTTTACCAATTAAGGGCAAGTAGCCAAACACATTTCAAGGACAGGGGGGAGCAAAGGGAGGAAGCGACCACAACATGTTTACTAAGAGGCCTGCTCACAATTCCAGCCTTCTCCTTACTTCTAAGGAGGGCATGTTCCCTCGTTTGTGAGCAGACCATTAAACTTGGATATTGTGTGCAAGCCTCCTGGCAGAGCACCCCGTTTGCAGGCATGCTTTGCCCAGGCAGGGAGCCCCGTGTGCAGGCACATCACCACGTCTCTAACCACGCTTTCTTGTGGTCACTGTCAGGCTCCCACACTAAAAGGAGAAATAGACAAATGCATTATCATAAATTAAGATTTTACTATGACTCAGTAACTTATAGAAGGACATCAAAAAAGCCATTAAGGAAACAGAAGCTTGAACAATTTGTTTAGACAACTTGATCAAACTGAACACTGTAACAAACAACTTCAGAACATTTTCTTTTCATGTACATACAGAACACTTACTGAATACCACATGTTGAGCTACTAAGTAAAGAGACATCATTATAGATCCTACAGACATTAAAAAAAAGTAAGAGTACATTATGAATAGTGTTACACCAATAAATATGACATTTTAGAGGTCTAATTTTCAAATATGGAGTGACGTGGTCAGACTTTAATTTCAGAAAGATTACTCCAGTCACATTTTGGAGAATGGGCTAGATAGGGGCAAGACCAGAGGCACAGAGGATGTTTGAAGCCTATTAGAACAATCTAGGCAAAGATAATGATAACCTAGATTAAGAAGTGGTGATAGGAAGACTGAAGAAGGGATCAAAAGAAAGAGCAAGTAAACAAAGCTGAAGGTCAGCGATTATGTGACACTGCAAATGTTTATTCAAAAATATTTATTGAGTCCCTAATATAGGCCAGGCTATGTTTGCAATAGTCAGCAAGACAGGTATAGTCCCTTCCTTAGTGATGAAGTTTACCTATGATTGGCATCAGAACCAGAAGTTGTATCTAGGAGTCTGAACTTCAGTTCCAAGAATAGTGTGCTTTCCATCAGATACAACAGCCCAGATTTCCCCTCTGTTATAATACTTGCTTTGTCTGTTGCATATAATACCAGCATAACTATTCTTGTATCTGCTTCTTTGAGGTACCACAATAGCCAGATTCTTCCAGGCAGCACTTACTGATTTAAAAGTTTTATAAAGATTAAGCTGGACCCTCATAAGTTTCCTTGGTTTGGCTCAAAGTTACATACACTAGGAGATGGCTATTCTTAAAATCAATATGCTTTAAAAAAAAAAAAAACAAAAAAAAACAAATGAAGCTGTGTTCTTTGTCACAGTGGTATTTGCAAACTGCCGGGCATTAGCTCCTTCTTTGTGGGATAGGGCAGGGCAAGGTTTGGTGAAAATAGCTTCTTCAAGCCACTTCAGTCACCTTTGTCAAAAGCAAAGGATGTGGGAAGCCTGGAAACCTGGATTTATCTGGTTTCCTTTTAGTTCCGCCTCTGAACTATCGAACTGAAAAATGTTGAAGCTGGAAGGAATTGCAGAAACCATTTAATCCAACTCACATTTTTTAGAGAGGAACAGTCAAGGCTCAGAGAAGTAAAAATGACTTGCAAAGTCACCCAGCTACTTTTAGATAGAACCCGGACTAGGATCCAGGTCTTTCTAGTGCTCTTTCTTCTAATACCAGCATATCTGCACCATAGCATGAGAGTCAGAGTTCTATTCTTAAACTGCTTTATATTTTAGAAAAATAATACTTTAACATTCTTTTTTAAAAATGTTTATTATTTATTTTGAAAGAGAGAGAGAAGAGAGGGTAGACAAAGGAGGGACACAGAGAGGGAAAGAGAGAATTCCAAGCAGGTTCCACAGTCAGTGCAGAGCCTGATGCAGGGCTCAATCCCACAACTGTAAAATCATGACACAAGCCAAAATCAACAGTCAGATGCTCAATGAACTGAACCACCCAGGCACCCCGGAAATAGAAAACTTTAGTTTTTGCTCCAAATGACCATTTCTGTTTCAAATCCTGTTCTCTGTTTATATCCTGTGTTGGATCTTCATCATTGTCTCTGGCTGAAGGGAGGCCAGAACCCGTGCTACAACGAAGCAGAGTAGCAGGTACTATTGGGGGTGATTGCAATGACTAAGAGAAGGGCCTTCTTCTTCCCATATGCTTTTGAGTACCTGAAATTATTAAAACACAAAAGCTTTTCATTATGTAAGAACCAATGCGCATGGTGCACATGCCCCGGGAAGGAAAATGTGATGGCTTCAGTTGACACTGAATAGTAAATAATTGGCATTGGATCCTTTCCCAGAAACACTTTTTTATGATAGAACAGAATATGGTGCAAAAGGGCACTGAGATCCTTAGGAAGGATAGAGAGAAGTTGGCTGTACTAGAAGAAAGGAATAGAAGGTGTGTGTGTGTGTGTGTGTGTGTGAATGCACATAGGTATTGTGCGGTTCCAAAGACAAACTTTGTCCACATTGACATCTCTACATCACACCTTGGTCCTGCCTTGATCCTGTCTGTCAGACTGACATGCTAGCATCCTAATCCTGGGCTTGCATATCTGAAACTTCCATCACAGGCGCTAATAAGGAATGTGGGGGAGGGGAATGTCTTCAAGCCAATGAGCACCCAAACAGCTGTGCACCAGAGATGAATCCCATATTAACAGAAACAAAGCTTTATGACTGGTTCTTTTTTATAGGAATTGTCCTGAAAATGCTTTGTGTAAAGGATTTTAGAGCAGTGAAACTACCCTATATGATAATGGTGGATACATGTCATTACATATTTGTGAAAACCCATAAAATGTACACCACCAAGAATGAAACTTAATGTAAACTATGGACTTTAGGTGACTATGATGTGTTGGTGTAGGTTCAGTATTTGTCAAAAATGGACCATGCGGGGTGGGAGAGAGGGGTGAGGTTGTGTTTATCTGTGTGTGTGTGTGTGTGTGAGAGAGAGAGAGAGATTTCTGCACCTTCCACTCAATTTTGAGGTAGAATCAAAATTGCACTTAAAAAATAGTCTATTAAAAATTGTTAAAACTGGGGCACCTGGGTGACTCAGTTGGTTAAGTGTCTGACTTTGGCTCAGGTCATGATCTCACAGTTTGTGAGTTCAAGCCCCACACTGGGCTCTGTGCTGACAGCTCAGAGTCTGGAGCCTGCTTTGGATTCTGTGTCTCCCTTTCCCTCTGCCCCTCCCCTGATCATGCTCTGTCTCTCAAGAATAAATAAATGTTTTGTAAAAATTTTTAAATTTGCTAGAACTGATACATGAATTCAGTAAGTTGCAGAATATAAAATCAATGTACAGAAATCGGTTGCATTTCTATACACCAATAATGAAACAACAAAAAAAGAAATCAAGGAATCAATCCAATTTACAATTATCCAAGAACCATAAAATACCTAAAAATAAACCTAACTGAAGAGGTAAAAGATCTGTATGCTGAAGACTATAGAAAACTTAAATTGAAGACAACACAGAGAAATGGAAAAACATTCCATGCTCATGGATTGGAAGACCAGACATTGTTAAAATGTCGCTACTACATAAAGCAAATCTACATGTTCAATGCAATCCCAATCAAAATTGTACCAGCATTCTTCTCAGAGCTAGAAAAAACAATCCTAAAATTTGTATGGAACCACAAAAGACCCCGAATAGCCAAAGTAATATTGAAAAAGAAATCTAAAGCTGGAGGCATCATAATCCCAGACATTAGCCTGTACTTCAAAGCTGTAATCACCAAGACAATATGGTATTGGCACAAAAACAGACACACAGACCAATGAAATAGAGAACCCAGAATCAGACCCACAAGTGTATGGCCAACTAATCTTCCACAAAGAAGGAAAGAGTATCCAAGGGAAAAAAGACAGTCTCTTTAGCAAATTGTGCTGGGAAAACTGGATAGCAACATGTAGAAGAATGAACCTGGACCACTTTCTTACACCATACACAAAAACAAACTCAAAATGGATGAAAGATCTAAATGTGAGGCAGGAAACTATCAAATCCCTAGAGAAAAAACAGGGAACAACCTCTTTGACCTCAGCTGCAGCAACTTCTTACTCAACACGTCCCTTAAGGCAAGGGAAATAAAAGCAAAAATGAACTATTGGGACGTCATCAAGACAAAAAGCTTCTTCCCTGCAAAGGAAACAATCAACAAAAATAAACGGCAAATGACAGAATGGAGAAGATATTTGCAAATGGCATATCAGATAAAGGGCTAGTATCCAAACTCTATAAAGAACTTAAATTCAACACCCAAAAAACAAATAATNGCAGGAAACTATCAAATCCCTAGAGAAAAAACAGGGAACAACCTCTTTGACCTCAGCTGCAGCAACTTCTTACTCAACACGTCCCTTAAGGCAAGGGAAATAAAAGCAAAAATGAACTATTGGGACGTCATCAAGACAAAAAGCTTCTTCCCTGCAAAGGAAACAATCAACAAAAATAAACGGCAAATGACAGAATGGAGAAGATATTTGCAAATGGCATATCAGATAAAGGGCTAGTATCCAAACTCTATAAAGAACTTAAATTCAACACCCAAAAAACAAATAATCCAGTGAAGAAATGGGCAGAAGACATGAATAGACATCCAAAGATATCATCCAAAGATGACATCCAGATGGCCAATAGACACATGAAAAGATGCTTAATATCGCTCATCATCAGGGATAAACAAATCAAAACCACATTGAGATACCACCTCACATCAAGCGAAGTGGCTAAAATTAACTCAGTAAACAACGTATGTTGGCAAGGATGTGGAGAAACGGAATCCTCTTGCACTGTTGGTGGGAATGCAAACTGGTGCAACCGCTCTAGAAAACAATGTGGAGGTTACTCAAAAAATTAAAAGTAGAATTACCCCACAACCCAGAAATAGCACTACTAGATAGTTATCCAAAGGAAACAGGAGTGCTTCTTCATAGGGGTACATGTACCCCAATGTTTATAGCAGCACTATCAACAATAGCCAAAATATGGAAAGAGCCCAAGNCATACACATTATATATTATATATATATATACACATACACAGTGGAATACTACTTGGCAATGAGAAAGAATGAGATCTTCCCATTTGCAACAATGTGGATGGAACTAGAGCGTATTACGCTAAGTGGAATAAGTCAGTCAGAGAAAGACAGATATCATATGTTTTCACTCATATATGGAATTTGAGAAACTTAACACCACAGAGGAAGGGGAGGAGAAAAAATAATAGTTCAAACAGAGAGGGAAGCAAACCCATAAGAGATTCTTAAATACAGAGAACAAACTGAGGGTTGATGGTTGGTGGGTGGGAAATGGGTGATGGGCATAGAGGAGGGCACCTGTTGGGATGAGCACTGAATGTAAGCAATGAATCATGAGAATCTACTCCCAAAGCCAAGAGCACACTGTATATGTTAGTTAACTGTATGTTAACTTGACAATAAGTTATATAAAAATAGTTCATTATAAAAATTCTCAGTCACAGAGACTGGTGGATTGGCTAGAAATTCCTGCAGGGGGCAAAAAGTAGAGGTAGCAAGGGGAGGTGCACTGAGGCTAATAATCTAGGCTTTACTCCTAAGTCTGCCACTAACTGTGACGGTGTGACCTCCATTTCTTCAACTATAAAATGAGGAGGATCGGCTTGGGAATCCACAGCTGTATTCCAATTTTATGGTATTCATTAAAGATCATTTTTTCAGATACTGTTTTCCTAACAGAAATACTGTGCCTTGGAATAAAGGGGTAACTAGGCACAAATTAAAAATTCTATTTTCTCACTTGAGACCCTCAGGACTTCCTCTTATTTTGTTGGCTGATTCCAGAAGTATTGCCATGTTCCAGCCAAGGTTTTGCCCTCATCCAAGTAGGCCTCTGTGCTCTGGGCCCTACTCAGAGTAGGTGTTGGGACTCCTAAATGAGAGACAGTATCTTTCTCCCCCTCCCACCAGCTGGCCTCTTACCCAGAAGGATCATTATCTTCCTTGGAAGAGCTTAACCATGAGCCCAAGCCCAGTAACGTGACAGAGGGTGGGGTGCTTAGAGTCACATCACAAGATCATTTTACGTCAGCCCTCATGGGTTGTTCTTTCTCCCTTCCCTCTCACTAGGTCCATCCAGGGCACCATCCCTGGGTCAGCATTAGCTTCAGAGATGTGTTTGTCCTTCTTTTGTAGCTTCTAGGAGACAGTGATTGCACCTGAAGCACTGCTGTTTTTAACATCAGCCTGTGGTTCCCAAGTCTTTCACCTTCTACCTTGGGATTCATGTGTACACTCAGGGTCTTCAAGACATTGGTAACCAGCAGCCCGGATGCCTCCTGGGTTGGTACTTTAGAACTACAGCTCCCATACTCTCTTTAAATTCAGATGAACATTTGTGCGTCTCATCTACCATACCTGTTTGGTAGAGGCAGGAGTTAAAGAACCCAAGCAGCTTCTAAGCCTTTAAGCAAAAGCATTTGATGAAATGAAGCAAGCTCTCAAGGTTTCCCTCCTGCTTCTCTAGCGAAACACTAAACCCCAGACCTCTGTTCCAGACTGCAGGCAGGCGTGATGTCTCTATCTTGACTAGCTGCCTGCTGACTTGCTGCAGGGACAAGCCCATCCATTTAGTATGTCTGGTAATTGAAGGAGTAATTTATTTTTCTCGGTCTCTTTCCATTCAAGCCACTGCCCACAACTTTCTTTCCCTTTGAAGTGTTTTCATATTTCTTCTCCTCTTCAGAATTCAACTACCTTTCCTCTGACCCTTTTAGTACTTCACAAAGCACATACCTTATAGGCTGGTCCTGGGATATATATGAATGATAGATTCAAGGAATACCAGTTGGACCAGAGTATTGGAAGCCCCCCACTCACCACATATGTACACTGCTTCCATCCCCCGGGCTAATCCTGGCAGTGGCCTTGGCAAGCTGGGCACTATGCCAGTGACTGAGTCTTTAGATGAAGGGCTGCCCAGGCTCTTTCCTCTCTCCTTTGGGAAGGTTTCCTGAAGAATCAGGGGGCCAGTTTGAGGACAGGCTACACAGTTTTTACCCAGAATCTTTTCTGAGAATCTGTAGCTTAGTAGCTTGATGTTGAAAAGTATCTAATTGCTTGTAAAAGTAATCCAAAGTTGGGGGCAGTGGTTTACTGTGCATATAAAAACAAGAATGACTCCATGGTAAGGAGAGATGCCCCTTCCAGGGAGCTGACTGAGCCCTCCCATTACGGTACCTGCTCTCCACAGTAGCTGGTGCATGGGTCCTACTGAACCTGGCAGGCCCTTGGTGGTATAGCCCTGAGCACTAGATGAATCCGTGCAGAAGGAGCCCAGGTTTCTGTTTGGTCACCTTCTCCTCCACTCTGTTTGTGTCATGGGGAAGGCAAGGCCTGTGGCACAAAGTACAGGAGGTGAACGTCCATTAGAAACGAGCCAACCAGGTTGTGTGTTGTGTGTTATGCATGTGTACATGTGCCCGAAGAGGAGATCCTTACCGTTCATAGCTTTTATTTTAGGGCAGTGGAATGTAGCAAACACATTCTTTGGGTCTGTTTCTGCTTTTCTGTTTTGTTTTGTTCTGTTTGTTTTGGTTTTTAGCTTCCACGTATAAGTGAAGTCACAATGTATTTGCCTTTCTATGACTTATTTCACTAAGCATAATACCTTCTAGGTCCATCCATGTTGCCACAAATGGCAAAATCTCATTCTTTTTTATGACTAATATTCCAGTATTCCAATGTGTGTGTGTGTGTGTGTGTGTGTGTGTGTGTATCACATCTACTTTATCCATTTGTCTATTGATGGACACATAGGTTGCTTCCATATCTTGGCTGGTGTGAACAATGCTGCAGTAAACATAGGGGTCTGTGTATCTTTTCTAATTAGTGTTTTTGTTTTCTTTGGGTAAATACCCACTAGTAGAATTCCTGAATAGGATGGTATTTCTATTTTAAGTTTTTTGAGGAATCTCCAAATTCTTCTCCATAGTGGCTGCACCAGTTTGCACTCCCACCAACAGTGCACGAACATTTTCTTTTCTTCACATCCCCTCTGACACTTGTTTCTTGTATTTTTTATTTTAGCCATTCTGACAGGTGTGAGGCAATATCCCATTTTTGGTTTTGATTTGCATTTCCCTGATGATTAGCCTGTTTGTTGGCCATCTCTATGTCGTCTTTGGAGAAATGTCTATTCAGGTCCTCTGCCCATTTTGTAATTGGATTGTGGGTTTTTGGTTTGAGTGGTATAATTTCTTTATACATTTTGGATATAACTTCCTTATTGGATATGTCCTTGCAAATATCTTCTCCCATTTACTAGGTTGTCTTTTAATTTTACTAATAGTTTCCTTCACTGTGCAGAAGATTTTCCAGGACATATCTAGAATGAGAGGACATATCTAGAAAAATATAGCTAAGGTGTATGCCAAAGAGGTTACTGTCTCTCTTTTCTTTTAGAAGTTTAATGGTTTCAAGTCTCACGCTTAAGTTTTTAATCCATTTTAAGTTTATTTTTATGTGTGGTGTAAGAAAGTGGGGTCCAATTTCATTCTTTGGCATTTAGCTGTCCGGTTTTTACAGCATGATTTGCTGAAGCAATTCTTTTCCCTACTGTATATTCTTGTCTCCTTTGTTGTACATTAATTGACCACATAAGCTTGGGCTTATTTTTGGACTTTCAATTTCATTGAGCTATGTGTCTATTTTTGTGCCAGTACCAAACTGTTTTGGTTACTATAGCTTTGTAATATATCTTGAAATCTGTGATTGTCAGCTCTTTCTCAAGAGCACTTTCGCTATTCAAGGTCCTCTTTGGTTCTATAACAAATTTTGGTATTCTTTGTCCTAGTTCTGTGAAAAATACTAGTTGTATTTTGATAAGGATTACATTGAATCTGTAGACTGCTTTGGGTAGTATGGACATTTTCATAATATTAATTCTTCCAACCCATGACTGTAGTATACCTTTCCATTTATTTGTGTCATCTTCACTTTCTTTCATCATCATTTTATAGTTTTAAAAGTACAGGTTTTTCCACCTCCTTGGTTAAGTTGAATTCCTGGGTATGTTGTTCTTTTTGGTACAATTATAGGACTTTGGAACTTTAGTTTTCTTCCAACTCCAGTACTGGTCGGGAGAAAAATAGGAAGCTACTACCAGAGTTTGAGCACTAAAGTTGGAAAGCGCTCCTCCACTTGATTTCCGTAGTACCTGAAAATTTCCCTATTTATCTCTTAAGGTTAAAGCACTTCCCTATAAAACTACTGTTTTCTGAACTGTTACATAGGGCAGGGGCAATATAGGGACTGGACAAGAGACAATAATATTCATTTTTCACATCCTAGTTACTTCTCAGACCTGGATAGGTCACAGAGCAAGTTCATTTTGATGCCCCGAAAGGAAAGAAGCACAATGTGGTAGAAAGAGGCTTAACCTTAAAGTAGGAAGATCTGAGCTCATTAATAGCTCTGTGATTTTGAATAAATAGCTTATCTTTATAAACTTATCTGTAAAATGAAATGCCAGCCTTTTTTTTTTCCACAGGATGGTTGTGAGAGTCAAAAGAGAGTGTGAATGTGAAAGAATTTTTAAACTTGTAAGTGCTATAAAAATATAAGTTATTATAATATTTGAATTTGCATGACATAGCTCCTTCTTTATGCTGATCAGTCTTTCTAAGGCACTGGGCCTGCAGTTTAGGTTTGCGCTACTCCAGGGACAGTATTGTCTGTAGGCCTGCAAAAAAAAGTATTGTACACTTACTTAGGCACTTGAAGCTGATGTCCGGTAACAGTTACCTACAGGTTTCCATGCAATCTGGAACCCCAGGCTTGGATAATGGCCCCTTCACAATAAATGTGAACCTCATTTGCTCTCCATACCTCAGGACCTGGAATTAAGTTTGTACTTCTTTTTAGAGTGTTCCAGTCCCTGAAAGAGTCCAAGAATAATTGTTTTTAATAAATCAAGTCACAGACTCTGCCTGACATCATTTTGATAAATTGAGTTTCCTCACAGCCTGAAGATGAGGCTTCTGGTTACATCTTGCTCTATTTTCACAAAGAAAACAATCTTTCTCACCATCTTAGGTGAGTATTGTAGTATATTATACTTTCTTTAAGCTTTATTGAGTGCATCCAAAGTGGTCCAGTCTACAGTGAATAGCCCCAAAGGCAGCATCACAGGTGGCCTCATCTTCTGTCTAGTTGGCAACATTTGCATCTCATTGTAGAAGAGAAAACTCATTAATGTGGTACAGGCGATAAACCCTAAAACCCACCCCTCATGGAGTTTGGCTTTAACAGTAGAAAATGAAAAACAGCTATCCAGTTAATTGACTGAATACGGGACTCATAAAACTTGCGAGTGGCCAGAGGCACAAGGTCAGTTCCTAATACAGAGATACATGCAGAAGACATTCTAGCTTCTCCTTTCTCCAGCTGTGGTACCAGCTATGCATACTAAGACAGCTCAGTGATATTTCACTCTATCCTCCATATTCCTTCTTTACTTCATCTCTACACTACACTGTCTCCAAAGGGTTGGAGGCAGAGGTGCCAGTTTTCCCCAGTCTCATTCCTGCCTGCGTGTTAGAGACAAGCAGTGGGCTCCTAAAATGTGAGCAAGGCTTGACTTAGGTTAGAATAGCAACCAGATGTTAATCTTCTAAAAGGTGTCCCATGGGTCATGAACTCAATGTAAAGCTAGGATTTGTGGGGCTGAGCTCCCTAGGCTAAGGAAGCTCTACCATGCTCCTCACTTTATAACGCATGTCTATAGAACAGGGATGGAGACTCCCTTTTATATTTCAATATTATCTATGCTCTTGAGATTGTGTCTTTTGTATTTGCAACACTAGATAGCATAATGCATTGCTGTGTATCTCTTCCCAATTCTATATTCAGTGACATCATATTGGTAGCTTGAAATTGGCCATGATGGAGGTATTTATGTCACAGAAATCATCAAATGTTACAAATTCGTGCCCTTTTTTGCTCCAGTGAGTTGGTTCATTAGACATTTTTCAGCATGCCGTTACATGTGGCACAGGGAGAAATAATATGACCCGGAGACAGCAGATGTGGAGAGATGATCAGGGAAGTTGTAAGCATATGCCACTAGCGTTTGTCCATACTTATCCTGAGCTTTGCTCTGAAAACATAGCCACTGTTTATGGTGGCAATTTGCTTAGCTAAATAAAAATTAAAATTAAAAAACCTGCATATCCCAGCCTCCCTTAGGGTTGGAGCCACACGATCCAGTTCTGCTTAGTGAAGCAGAACCAGAAATCTGCTGGGAAAGGTCTTGCTTCTTGATGTGGGCAACGCCTCTTCCTCTTCCATTTTGCTGCTTCTTCATCCTAACTGGAATGATGGTTGGATGTGGAACAGCCATCTTGTGCCACAGAGGAACCATGGGGATAAAACATTCCAAAACAGGCCAGGCAAAGAGACAGAGGGAGCTAGGACATGGATGACACTGTGGAGCCGGCAGGCTCCACTTCTGGATTTCTTCAAGGTGAAAAAGAATCCCTATTTGGTTCAACTCCTCAGCTGGGTCTCTTTACATGTAGGCAAAGGCGATCTCTTATTAAGAAGTGAGGTTTGTGCTGATTTGAAGGGAAGAGCAGGAAATGAATATCAGCTGAGCGGAACATTTACTTAATGCCGAGTAAGCAGGCTCCCCATATTGCACAGGTCTCTGATTTGCCCCTCCTAAGCATTTGACTTTTCCTGGCTAAAAACGCCTGGAATTGGCAGGTGAGAGGGAAGACAATGATGAGGTTGCTTAGGCAATTGCAGTTTTATTTTGTCCCTAAGGGTTTTATTTTATGGATTCATGGCAGTGGTGATATGCTCCCCTAGGGCAGGCTGGAAGATGAATTCAGGCTGAATCCAATCACCTTGGCATAGTAAGAAGCAACCTCTCTTCCTCTAGTTCACCCTACAGTCTTTGAATCTATTTCCACATTCTCAGCTCCCAGGCAAGCTAGCCCACCCTTTCCTGCTTATCACAAAGCTGCCTTTCCAGGCGAGGGCCTTTTCAATTCAAGTACAGAAAATCCTCATATTAAAAACAAAGCCTTCAACTGGTTGCTAGGGTTTTGTGTATCCTGCCTACAGAGCTTTCTTAGGAAAGAGACTCATCTCTATAGAAACTGCCACGTCACAGGAGCTCTGTACCAGCTCTGAGACCAGCGTCTTTTCCAGAACAGGCTTCCTATCAAAACCTCTCTCATGGAGATGAGTGCCTGGGGACAAGGGAGGGACAGGACTCCGGAGTCATTGATGGCTTTAAATCAATCTCTTTTTTTTTTTTTCCTTTTCCCTTCCTTCATATTGCAAACAGATGGAGGAGGGATTTCCAGTCATAAAGAGCATTTATCTCTGTATTTCCACTTCTCTTCTTACCCATGGGAAGATAAGGTCCTACCACACCCACTTATCTTACTTGAACAGAGTGGCAGCTTAGAGGGAGTGCATTTGAGCAACACTCAGGGCCTCCATCTTGTTAATGAGGACTCAAGACTGTCTCAGGCCTGCATCCCGGGAAGTCCTCAAGTCAACACAAGCAAGTTCAAGCTGGGGGGTTTGGGATATGTGGGACACTCTTCCATATCTTAGAGAGGAATTCAAGGTCCCCTAGGCAAAATGATTCTCCTCCTACCCTAAAATGTAAGTAGCCCTTGCCTTATAAATAGGGTCATCATATAGTTTACCACACTAAATAGGACATCTATGAGTGGAGCTCTTAATAATTATACTGGGACAATAGCCACATACCAGGAGTGCGCGGACTTGGGCCACTCCACTTACTACTTGGCAATATGTGCTTTACCAACAATACACATGAGGATATAGCTTCCCCGAAAGACTTGCTGCTCCTAAAAATGAAGAAATTTGGGAAATTGGAAGCCTTTGAAGACCGAGTGGGTTCAGTAGTGAAAAAAGAAACGACACTGTTGAAGGCTTAGAAGATAGACTTTCAAGAAGAAAGACTTTTGTATATAAAGGGTTTTATACACATGTATCTAAGGAGAAATGCCTACCAGGAGTGTATGATAGTACGTCTCCACACACCTCATCGTGTGTTTTCTTCAGTCTTTAAGCTGTTGTCTCTCCAATATCCTTTAGAACTAAGCTATTCTTCTTACATTTGGCTCCTGCTCTGTTCACAGTGAGACTTCTGTTTCCTCAAAAATTTGGTGCTGACTAGAAGACAGACACAGTGACTGTACATCACCTTAGGCCTGTGGGTGAGGAAGGTGCCAGAGTGGCAAGATGGAAGGAGCTGGCTTCTTCATACTATGTTATAAAAATCCCTTAAGGCAAATCCCCCCACTGCTTTCCTTATTTGGAAATTCTGGCCTGTTTGTGCTTGTTTGTTTTTCTAAGCAAACTTTGGCATCAGTGAATCACTTTTAAATTTTTTTCTTGAAGTATTATTTTGAGGTATTAACACAAACGTTAACTTACGGGAAAATGACATATTTGTGTCGTCTTTCTGTTCTCTTATGCAAGAAATCAGTGTACCTTTCCATTTCGTTTGTCTCTTTTGTGTTGTTGTTTTTAATACAAGTTCTTGGACCACAATCCTGGACAATCTGATTTAGTATACGTAACTGGGACAGTGAAAAGAGCTCAGGGGGTACAGGAAGAGAGCCCAAGGGCTCAAAAGACAAGCTTAGCACACTTTATTTCACATCCTTAAGATGACAAGTCATTTCGCATCCCAGTCTGTATCACATCTCGAAACTGGGAGGCAAATACTTTTCCTAAATTGCAATATTAATAATCATGGGTAAAACAGCCATTAAAGGGTTTAACCAGGAAGCTATCCAGGAGTGCTCCCATGGACAGACTGGGCTGAGAGTCTGAGGTGCAGGTTATAGGTCTATAGCTCCACTACTCACTTGTTCCATCAACTTGAAAAATGTGACCTAGTGTTCTGTTTTTCCCCACCATCTGTAATGTGGAATAATACTTCCAACCCAGAATTGTGAGGATCAAATGAAATCACATATCTACTTACACTTGAACAACTGAACAATATCTAAAAGCTGTTTGTAAAACATAAGTAAAAAGTGGGATGTCCTAATCTTTTCTAATGGAAAATCATAACTTATTATATTTTAAGTTAACAAACATCTGACCCGTTGCTTTTGAAGTATGTCATTCCCTTGAGTTTGAGATTCTTACAGACTTAAAGAATTTATGCCTATGTTTCCCACATGCTTGAAGAAAGAAAACCAGCCATGGCAAGGATGTCTTTAAGGATCACAGAGGATGACTACCAAGTGTTTAGTGTGACATGTCCTGGGAATATCAGAGGAAGAGAGCCCTCAGCTCAGTATTGTCAGTAGAAATACCTATGTGGGGTGCTTTGTTATAGAAGTGAGATTCACTAGTGGGAGACTAAAGCTCAGACTCTTGCCACAATGACACCCCACTCTTCTCCCATTTATTCAATGGCTCAATCAAATACTTAGGCTCAATACATGAGCCCCAACATTTGGCAATGCAAACTTCTACATCCTTTCAGTTGCTGGACATGTGAGGCTCCTTTCATAATCTTCTGATGGGAAGAGTACCCACTTCACCAAGAGCATGTCCAAATGATTAAAAATAAGCCGGAAGTGTGTGAGGACTGAGGATACCACAAAGCCCCGTAGTAAAACTCCATGGCCAGTAGACTAATTTACAGAAATAATGCCATTGGATGCCCTTGAAGTAAAAGGAAGAAGCAAAGGACATTTTTTTTTTTTTTTTTTTTTTTTACAGATTAGCTTCATGTGTGATCAGTCTCCTTTTAAAAGGTGAAGCAGGGGCACCTGGGTGGCTTAGTCGGTTGAGCGTCCGACTTTCGCTTAGGTCATGATCTTGCGGTTCGTGGGTTCGAGCCCCGCGTCGGGCTCTGTGCTGACTGCCAGCCTGGAGCCTGTTTCAGTCTGTGACTCCCTCTCTCTCTCTCTCTGACCCTCTCCTATTCATGCTGTCTGTCTCTCCTAGAAATAAATAAAACATTAAAAAAAAAAAAGGTGAAGCAGTATTCTCCCTTTCATGCCCCTTCTGGCCCCTCCTTATAGGTTTTAGGACTATTTACAATCCATTCTATCTGTAAAGGGCCCTTAAAGCTATTGTTCATGACTCTCTTCTCTTTCAATTACTCTCCTATCCTGTCTTTTTCCTCTTGAAAATGGAAAATTCTATTTCATTTTCTCTTAAACAGAGTCACCGCCACAACTCGGTTCACATTTTTTGGAAGTCCTAACAGTGTTATAGACAAAACCTCCAAGTAAGAGCTTATATTCTTTGACCTATTAATCCTATAGCCTTGGGAAATGCTTCCAAAAGAAGAAAAACTACACATAAAAAAGATACGTCTGGGAAAAGAGTGGAAAATGTCCATTGATAGGGTCAAATAAACTTGTACCAGATTAATTAGATAACACATCACAAAACTTTTAAGGAGAGAAGGGAAACTTTGTATAACCATTTTTAAATTGTTTCTCAGTGAAAAAGAATGCGAAGTAGTATAATACATACTACAATTATATAGCAGTTAGGTTTATAAGTGGAAATAATCAAATAATTAGGAGAGAACAGAGAGAGAGAGGGTACAATTCCTATGAAGCTACTTTAATCATAGGCTTGAAAAGAAAGATGTTTTACTAGCTCCCACCATGCAACCCACCCTTTCTTCCTAGCCTCCCAGCCTATTCCAGAATCACGTCAGAAGAAAAGGAGGGTTTTGCATCAAATAACATTAGAATTTTTGTTTCCTAAAGACTAAATGTGAGCGTTTGACAGCTTCCCAGTGGCCCCTCCAACCACCCCAGCTGCTACTAGAACAGGATCCTTCCATGGCTTCCTATAAACATTGCACAGTTGGTATTAAATACAGGTATTTTTAAAGTTTATTTATTTTGACAGAGAGCACACATGTGCATGCAAGCCAAGAAAGGGCAGAGAGACAGAGAGAGAACCCCAAGCAGGTTCTTGCTGTCAGTGCAGAACCTGACATGGGACTCCATCCCACAAACCACCAGATCATGACCTGAACCCAAATCAAGAATCAGATGCTTAGCTGAATGAACCACCCAGGTGTCCCTAAATAAAGGTAGTTTTAACTTTTTTGAGAGAGAGAGAGCATGTGCAGGACTGCATGAGTAGGGGAGGAGCAGAGAAGCAGGGAAAGAATCACAGCAGGCTCTATTCAGCGCAGAGCCCAAAGTGGGGCTCAGTCCCACGAACCACGGGATCATGACCTGACCCAAAATCAAGAGTTCCAATGGTCAATCAACTAAGCCACCCAGGCACCCCAGGTGTTTTTATAATAATAATGATAATAATAATAAAGGCCGACTTCATTTCCCTAAAGCAGGACCCCTGCTGGGGCTTGAGAGTGAGGGTTGGGATGGGGAGTACAGAATGACCCTTGTTAATGTATCTAAAACTTTTTACTGAAAGGTTTTCTTTTACTAAATTATCATTAACACTGTTCCCAAACTTTGATAAAAACAGGGACTTGAACCACACTATAAATCAAAATTATGGACAGACTATTCCAATTTGGTGGAGCTCAAACATAAATAGTTTATTTGTTGAGCCATAAAGCTAACTTTTAAAAAAATTAACTTTCAAATTGGAACAAAACCTACTTAAGAGTAAAATAGGACAGAAGTATTAGAATAATCTATGAAAGGCAGGAATGCATTATTCAAGTTTCTAAACTTTAAATCCTACTTTTTCCCTAAATTGTCATCTATTTTGTTATAGATTGGGTGCTTGTATATTGTATTTGCTGCCTAGACTAAGTATTTATCTAAATACTTTATGTTAATTAACTCCTTAATTATGCCAATAATCCGATGATGCAGGTAGGGTATTATCCCCGTGCTACCGATATGAAAATCAAGGGCCAGAGACGTCACAAAGCTAGTGAGTAACTGAGCCAGGAGTCAAACCGGAGCTGTCTGGCCCTCAGGTATGTGCTCTAACCACCACAAAGAGAAGTCATCTCTGTCAAATCAGTGTTCTTAGCTTTGACCTTGTAGTGCCCTGGCCCAGGTCTCCAGGGAAGGGTTCCAGAAAAGGAGGGTAGGATTGTCAGGCAGGAAACATGCAAGGTGAGGACCCAGAAAAACCACCGCTTGGCCAACCCAGGCAAGACACTGAAGCCTATTTGGGTCTCAGTTTTCTTGTTCTTAAGCAAATGTTTCCCTACCGGAGTTCATACACTTGCTATAAAAACAAATTTTGTGAAAGAGCTAACTAAATTGTACACACAGCATACATCAGGTATTCTTTCTTCCCGACATTAAAATTTCCAAAGACCTGAATTGCAGTGGAAAGGTTGCTAACATAGATCACAATTCTTGCAACCCTCTATAGTTTCTTTTTAAAATTTTAAATTATTTTATTAATTATATTAACGTACAATGATATGTTAGTTTCAGATGTACTATATAATGATTCAACAATTCTATACTTTCCCCAGAGCTTATCATGATAAATTTACTGTTAACCACCCCCCTTTCACCTGTTTCACCCATCCTCCCGCCTGCCTCCCCTCTGGTAACTATCAGTTCTCTGTATTTAAGAGTCTGTTTTTTGTCCCCTTTATTTGCTCTTTTCTTTTCTGTTTGTTTGTTTGTTTCTTAAATTCTACTTATGAGCAAAGTCATATGGTAATTGTCTTTCTCTGGCTTATTTCACTTGGCATTATACCTTCTAGTTCCATGCTAGAAGGCAATTATGTATAATTATAGTACACACACACACACACACACACACCCCTTCTTTTTTCCATTCATCTATCAGTGGACATTTGGATTGCTTCCATATTTTGGCTATTGTAAATAATGCTGCATTAAATACAGGGGTACGTAGATACCAAGTAGTGGAATTACTGGATTGTATGGTATTTTTTGAGAAAAAAAATTTTTTTGAGACATCTCCATATTGTTTTCTACAGTGGCTGTACCCAGTTTATAGTTGCACAAGCAGTACATGGGTATTCCATTTTCTCCAAATCCTCACCAACACTTGTTATTTCTTATCTTCTTGATTCTAGCCATTCTGACATGTGTAAGGTGATATCTCATTGTGGTTTTGAGTTGCATTTTGTTAAGATGACTGTTGTTAAACATCTTTTCATGTGTTTCTTGGACATCTATATGTCTTCTGGAAAAAAATCTCTATTCAGTTCCTCTGCCCATTTTTAAAAAATGTTTATTTAGTTAGTGAGAGCACAAACACGCAGGAGCAGGGGCAGAGAGAGAACCCCAAGTAGACTCCACACTGTCAGTACAGAGCCCAAAGGGGACTCAAACTCATGAACCATAAGATTTAACGTGAGCTGAAATCAAGAGTCTGACACTTAAATGACTGAGCCACGCAGTCACCCCTCCCCTGTCCTTTTTTAAAATTGATTTGTTTTTTTGGCGTTGAGTTGTACAACTTCTTTATATATTTGGGGTATGAACCCCCTATTGCGTCTATCTTTTGCAAATGCACTCTTCCATTCAGTCGGTTGCCTTCTTGATGACTCACTTTCAAGTTTTTGCCCCCAGTTCTTGTGTCTGATTCTGTTTTTCTCATTCATCAGCCTGCAAAAAGATAAACACAGGAGAGCAAAGTTGAGGAGTCTCAATCCTTTTCTATTTGCTGTCTTCACTTGTTAATCTCCCTGTTTTAAAATCACTATCTCTGATTTACTGTGGACTGAAAAATGAAACCAAGCTTCTTGGACTCATGCCTAAAACAAGAGAGTAAGAATTTCTCTGTACTTTTTTTGTAAGCAGCAAATATTTTATAATTTTATAAGTGGAAAAAAGATAGAAAAATACTTCTAAATATTTAAGGTGGTCAATTCTGAGGGGTAAGATTGGAGGTCAAATTCTTTTACTTTTTATTTAAAAATTTTCCCCAATTTGTCTGAGATTTATTTTATGACAGAAAAAAGATACTGATATATAAGAAAGAAATATAAAAAATTCTCTAATAAGGCACAGAACCTTCTTCCCATAATGAGGAACTAAGCTTATTATATATGTATATTTCTGTATGCTGTATATATGGAGTATATGCTATATATACACACATATACAGTATATAACATAATATACATGGGGAGCCAAACACTGGCTGAACTTCTTACTAAGGTTTAAATGGTTGAGACAGAACTTAGGAACAACTTTAAGTAAGGAAGGGATGATCGGAAACAAGAGAACTCTGAATGCCTCTGTCTATACTTGTTGGGGGTAGGGGAGGGAAGCAATTTGAAGTGAAAAGGAAGATCAGAAACAACTTTCAAAGTTTGGAAGAAAATGGAGATACCAAGATAAAGTGTACGCTGCTACACATGACCGGCAGACCCAATGGCTGCTGTTCATCAAGTAGGGCCTTGTGTTCTATGTGCCTGTGGAGAGTATCAGACATGTTCCCAAGTGAGAGCCACTTTGCAATGGAGGATAGAGGCCTGGGCTTGCTGGGATGTTGCCCCTGACCTTCTAGGACAAGGACAAGTTGTCTCATATCTAAGCTCCTCTGCACAGCCTGCTGAGGACCGTGGCATTTCACCAGGATCTGCTTCTCTGGAATTCTTTGGCATAAGTGTTCTACGCTGATCACTATAAACAGAAGCACTTGACTTTTAATTAATGGAAGCAGATGCATTTCTTTAATACACAGAGAAGTAAAAGACTGATGTATGTCTTTTACACACACATAGGGACAACTTAATTTAATGGAGCTGAAAGGGGAGGGGAGAGGGTCTTAGTAAGACCCATCTGGCCCAGCTCCTGTTTAGCATGGATCACTTCCCACTCATGACAGGGATGCTGATTGTGAGCACTACTTCCAAACACCATAAGATGTGGTATAATTACACTGTTCATAAAAAGAATTCCAAACAGGGCTCTGTTTTGAATTTGATGAAACATAATGAGAAATCTCTGTGGCAGATGACAACATTCTTCTTTCAATTAATGGGATACTTGCTCAGAGTCATCCCAAAACCATTAGGCACTGATTAGTGAGATTTATGGCCTCTGAAAGGACCAAACATAAATATTTTTCAACTAGAAAGTGTGGTAAAACTATCTCCTTTGAGGACATCTGGGAGGACACTTATTTAAATGTGAGTAGACAGAGGAATTTACTAGAACACTTTCCACCCAGATCTGAAAGTGAAATTGCCCAAATGCAAATCTCATTCAACCATTTCTTAAGAGGGTTTCATTCATGCCTTTCTTCCTCTAGTCATTCATTCATAAAAATGACCCAACAGATATTTATGGAACATTGTCATGAGTGAGGTGTAGGGCCTGGCTACGTTACACTGCAGTGATGAATTAGAGGGACACTTTTCCATAAGAAGACTCTGCACATTTGAAAGAAAAACAGATGTGAAATTAAAAATCGTTAATACAAGTTCAAACTTTCCTCCTTGCTACGAATGTGACTTTGAGCAAATCCTTTCTCCCTGAGTCTCAACATCCTTAAAATGTGGATAAGAATGCCTGCCTTTCAAACCTCATAGAACCGCTCTGAGTAAAATGATGTACACAAAATTTGACCATAAATTTCTACGTAAATGCTAGGGGCTATTGATATTAAGACACTATCTAGGAGGGGAGATTTAAAGCACACAGAAATACCTACAGCACAAGGCAAAAGCCATTGCTATTTTAATAGAGGAACAAATGTATTTATTGGTTCAAAATGTCTATTGAGCCCTAATAAGGCCCAGAGGATATGCTAAAATGAAGTGCAAATGAGTTTAGATGAGGAAGAACTCATCTTCTTGTTTTTTTAATGTTCCCCACCAAGATTATTCACAAGATCTTTAAGTATCCCAACGATTATTAGTGTTGCTCTCATTCTTTCCAACTGTTATAAAATGCATTGTGCGCTGCCTGATTTTGTTTCCTTACAAGGATCTGCCATTGCTCTGAAAACCATCTTACCCCAGCCTCTCCCTGCTCTTCCCTCATGTCTTTCTTGCCTGAAGACAGGACGGTGAGAGAATGGACTAGCTTGGGACATGCACTGACCCACCTGGGTTCTGCCTTGTCCCAGTTGGTTGACCCCCAACAAAGTTACCAGGCATCTCTGGGTCCTGGAGATCTCCCCTATCCAGTGGGAGAAGTTATACTGACTTTATAGCATCTTTGTGGGGTGAGAGCAGCAGTGTGTGGAAAGCTCGGGGCTTGTTGAACACGTTCAGCAACTGTATCTATTAGTATTGTAACAAAGGCCATTTTAATCCAGCCTCATTTCTTCCATTCATGGAATGACTCAGGTTTTGATAGAAGATTTGTTTCAACCAAGTCAAAGATATTTTTTCACTTATTGATTTGGGAGAAGAAATATGAATGTAGTTAAAAGTTTTCCAGTAGTCTTCCAGCCAGTTGTTGAAAAGATACAGATACAAGGAGATGGTCCTTAGTAGTGAGAGCACTCGGTACTTCTCTTACAAATGAAAAGCTAGCATCCTTTTTCTGACCTATTTTTAGCATCGGTTTGTTTCTCAACCATCTCCCATATTTCTTTGTTTATGTTTCTTCTATCGAAGGCAGGGGATGTCACTTCTTTGGTTTGGCCTAATTTCATTAATTCAATTTACAATTACAGTTGACCTTTGAAGACTTGCAGGATTTGGGGTACCCCTGCCCCCCCACAGTTGAAACTTTTGACTCCCCAAACTTAACAGCCTACTATTAATGAAAGCCTTACTGATAATAAAAACAGTTGTTTAACACATATTTTGTATGCTGGATGTATTATAAGCTCTATTCTTACAATCAAGGAAGCTACAGGAAAAAAATGAGGAAGAGGGAAAATACATTTATAGTATTGTATTTTTAAAAATCCACATATATGTGAATTCATGCAGTTCAAATTCATGTTGTTCAAGAGTCAACTGTATATCTTGCTTTTAAGCAGGTACTAAAATGGAAGTGGCCAATCATCCAATTGCTTTAAAAACAGGTGTTAGCAGAGACTCTCCTTCACCTGGTAGGTGCAGAATTGAAAATAAGATGATGGATAAGGAGGTGCTCTGCAGCCCATCAAGACAAGCTTCAAAGTTCAAAGTGTTCATGCTTTTTCATGACTTCTTCTGAAAGTCAATAGGAGTGCTGCCCTTAGTGATTCCAGAGAAACTGGGGAGAAATAAGATGTGGGCCAATCCTCTTCCAGTCAAGGTTCAGAGCCACAAGTTCAATTTTTGTGCTTTGCCACTCAGAAGGGAAACTTCCAAATTGGGCTGAGAACAAGAATTTGAGGTGACAAGTATAAGAGCTTACGTACAAGTTAATAGGACCTGGAATTATGGAGACACTTGAAAATAGCTTTGGACTCGAGATTTTCTCCATGACAGTTATTTTTGTTTCCTTGCAATTTTGAAAATGTCCAGGAAGTATATATCTGAAAGCCCTGCCCAATAATCACTCCTCCATCCAGCAATACATGGGTTGGTGTTTTGTTTTGTTTTGTTTTGTTTTATGGAGGAATTTTATTTACCTTTTTCTAAGGCCTCCAGTGTCACTTTGGATCTCTAAGAAGTAGATGCCAGTCAGAATAAAACATGCAAAAGGGAAATGCTTGTAAAAGGGGCAGGGGAGAGGGAGCAGGAGTGACCAGGGAGAGCCTTCAGATCCCTATGCAGGGCTAATACTTGTGCAAGGAGAGGGAAGAGAGGAGAACTGAAGAGGAGGAGGTTTCAGTGTTGGTGAAACTCTGGTAACATCTCAGTCAGGCCAACAGGGACCCCTGTGCAAACACTGCCCGTTATAGGAGTACCACCTTGGGTAGGTATGGCCCAACTATCAGCAACTTCCCATGACTGGTCGTTGGCTGGAAGGAGCCTATGGAGAGCAAGGCCTCAAAATGAATGCTCCGTTAGATCCAAGGTGATAGCTTGAAGGTTCTCAGAAGCCAGGAACTACTCTGCTCATTGCTGCTTCTCTTGACGGGAGATCTGAATGGAGGTACTCAGATGGGCTGCCATTTCCACAGCTGGTGGCTCAGAGATCCGTTGCTCTACATATATTTGGAAAGCAGCATCTCCCCAGTTCACCTGGGATCTCTTCTAGAGAAGAAACATAGAAGAGGTTATTTGGATGAACTACAGTTCCCATTTTTCCATGTAGTCATTGTCTCTCTCCTTCACTACCCATTCTAAATTCTCGTCATTACAGTATCACCTGGGCGGGTCTTCATGACTTACCCACTTTGCCCCCAAACAACTGGGCAAAGACTAATAAAAGTGCCCAGTTGGCTCCACTGTGTTTCAGACATATTCCCCTCTGTCCCCAATGTGTAAGAGTAGCTCTTCTTCCTCAGCAGGAGGCAGTTAGCCCTGCCAGAATGATGACTCCTTTCTCACCTTCTGTGAGAAGGTGGTATCCAAGGACACCAGAAGTCCAAGCTTCCCAGGTGGAAAAAGTAATTGTAGTTTAGGGGGACACATAATGTATCCCCTAACAAGAGGGTACCTCTTTGGTGACTAGAACCTCTAGCCCTGAGAAGACCAGCATTGTGGTGACGGGAAGTACAAACTCCCCCTGTGGGTCACTGACAGTGATGGTAAGTGGGGCTTTCACCCACCTAGTTTCTAGTGGGTTCAGAATCATTCAGGTATAGTATGAGAGCAATGGCAAAGTTAACATAACCCTGGGGCAACATGAAATGAATACTGTTGTTTGTTCCATCTAAAAACAAACTTTCTCATCTTCTGATTTTTTTTTTTGAGTAGAAATAATGAAAATGCCAAGGCAATAGCCTTACACCATCTACTTCTGAAACCTTATGAATCAGCTGTAGCAAAGATACTATGTCTGAAACAGCACTGTAATCAGAGCTACTATTTGACTGAGGTTGTAGTGGTCTACAACCATCTATCCACTGCCTTCTAAAAAAAAAAAAACACACTTTGAATCTGATACTGTTTTTATTTACTTCAAGGCTTCCAGTTGACCATTCCCCA
This sequence comes from Crocuta crocuta, assembly GCF_008692635.1. Taxonomy (NCBI): domain Eukaryota; kingdom Metazoa; phylum Chordata; class Mammalia; order Carnivora; family Hyaenidae; genus Crocuta; species Crocuta crocuta. The sequence goes on from NW_027527143.1 coordinate 470,939, forward strand.
CTATGCTCACCCTTACCCACAGTCTGAGAGGTCAGTACCCCAACTGCCACGTATGGTTCCATGGACCCTTGAACCTACTGTAAACCAGACTAGCCAGGTCTCCAATCATTAGGACACTATGAAAATATTTGGGGTCTTTGGGTGGCGGCATCACCTCAAAATCTGTGTCCAATACTTCTTAAAATATCTTAATAGACATCTTCCCACAGTGCAGTCACCCAAGTAAAAAGCCATAGGTCTTTTTGAGGAAGGACTGAGGGAGTCATTATAGTTTATACTTGCCATCATGTTGCAGGGCCCTTTTCCTGGACATCTGGCCACCTCTTCAGCCATTGGATTTCAAGTCATAAAACTGGCTCAGGGCTACTCACTGAATAAATGATCATGACCTTCTATTGAGGTGATTGCCTTTGGTCTCCTTCTCCTCTATTCTTTTCTTCTTCTGATTGTATTAAGCCGTATTTTTGGCTTCTTGTCTCTCTGGTCATGTTCCCCTGACCATGTCCACAATTCTCTGTGGTCAAGGGCCCTTGGTTGCCTCTGTGATGTTATCAGGCCATTATGGTAATTGCAGCCCCCTAGCTCTAGTGGTCCAATGCTGCTGCCTGGACTCTGGTGGGAGGCCCCACCTCCCATTGCTATCAATAAGCCCAGCTTGATCCTGCCACTACTGAACTTCATAGCATATTCCTGATGGTCCTGATGAAGACTGTGTCCTCTGAACTCTCCAGTGCAATACAGTCCCTCAGGTGGCTCTTCTGATCTCACATAAACTACTGATTCTAGGGTATAAGTAAAATTTGGAAGGGGGGTATCTACCCAGATGCCCCCCTCCCCATCCAAAGTTTCATGGTCCAAGTTTTTCCTAGCTAAGGCCCAAACCTTAGCACAATAGCCTTGTCTTGGTTGAGCATTTAATTATCTCTGGCGCTCTAAGAAACTATTAGATCGAGACTCTTCTCTTCATCTATGATCTTTATTCCATTGTAGGAGGTAAGAGACTCTGTGTAAGTTTCCAGAGAGGCTGTACAGTCCTCACACTTACACCTGAATTGTTTGTTAATGGCCCGTGGTTTCTGTTTACTCCTCTCCAATGTGTCAATACAATTTAGTAATAACTGGCCTTGGAGTTATTGTTTCCCTCATGTATTTCAAATGCCTGAATCACCTCATTGGCAAAGACATTCTCCTCCATGGGGACCATGAAATCTTCAGCAGTTGAGGCATATCATTTTATTGCAGGAACTATCCTTGCCCCACATTTCATTTGGGCTAGCATGCTTTTTGCTAGCCATGAGGTGAGTGAGCTAGTCTCCAAAACCCCACTCTGTGTACCAAGTGTATAAGCATGAGTGCTCCAAGAATGGACACCAAGATAGAATTAGATGTGTTGGAGATTCATTGGTGGAATATTTGTTAACAAGGAGCAGAAGTAGGTGGGGATTATCTTCAGAATGTGATTTTTTTTTTAATGTTTTATTTATTTCTAGGAGAGAGAGAGAGACAGCATGAGCAGGGGAGGGTCAGAGAGAGAGGGAGTCACAGACTGAAACAGGCTCCAGGCTCTGAGCTGGCAGTCAGCACAGAGCCCGACGCGGGGCTCGAACCCACAAACCGCGAGATCATGACCTAAGCGAAAGTCGGACGCTCAACCGACTAAGCCACCCAGGTGCCCCCAGAATGTGATTTTTAAAAGAACAGAGTTAAGAAAAGAGGATAGGAAGGAGAAACCAGACTGCAGAGCAGATCTGAGATGTCCTAGGCAGATGAGGAGCTCCAGAGCAAAGATTTCCCATCATAGCAATTTTATGTCTAATAGTAGTGCCATGGCTCTAGTATCCCTACTAAGGTTACTGCTGGCTGGAGGCGAACCAGAGAGAGCATGACCTGAATGTGAAGTCTGCAGGAGATCTGAATTTGTAGCATCTTGAAGATACCGACCAACTACCCTCTTTGCAGCAGTTTCTCTTGAAAGGGTATCTCAGCAGCGTACCTCAGTGGCTGACACATCTCCCCAGAGAGATGGGAAGCCGGGTATATGGATGTAAAGCCAATGGTCAACCTCCAGAGGGATGGAAACTTGGAGAAGTAAATTAATTCTCCTTTAGTTATGTGAAAGAATTCAAGCCATGGATAAAGCCTTCTTTGTGCCATTTTTGGGGAGTATTATACTACAGTGTCTCCTGATTTCCTTGGGTCTATCAGAATTCTGACCCTTATATGCTGAGCTTTTGTATGTAGAATAAGATTTTCCTGTCTGCTAATGAGCTGTGGCTCAGACATCTACAGGAATGTTGGGGTCAAACCAGGTGGTCTTAGAGGCTCAAGAAGGTATTTTTCCTCTGAGTTCAAAGGGAACACTCAAGCCCAGAAAAAGATTAGCTTGTTGTGATCAAATCTGACCACATTATTTCTTTCTAAACACCTGATCTTAGGCTCTGCTTAATTTGTATGCTGAATGCATAGTATATCCTTTCTGATAGTCCATCTTAAAAGACTTGAAGTCTAATTTGTTTGATTAAGGAAGCAAACAAATGAAGGCTTAGAAATCGAAAGCAAGTAAATCAAGTAAATTCTCCCTAAGTTGAGGCTGATGAAAGAGGCTGCCTGGGCAATTAGCTCTAAGCATTGCTGTATGGAACGATGGGTTTTTTGGGAAGCCCATTTCGAGGGAGTTATAAATAAATCCTCCTAAAGACTAGAGCAAAAGCAAAACCACAGTCCTTAGTGAGTAGGCAGGCAAATGAGGAATGTAAAGCTCATAGCCAGGCAGGACATTTTGGGGATATATGTGGACTTCAGAGAGCAGGCTGGGCTCTCCTTCCAGCTCTCTGGGAAGGACTGTAGGCAAGTTGTCTGATACCTTGTAAGCCTTCATTTTCTTATGTAAAAAATGAAGAGAAATGCCTCGTTTCATATGTAGATAAAGGAATTAAGAAAAACAACCTGGAACAGCACAGTCAGAATGAGTTCTGGGGTCAGAATTCCCAACTCTCAGTCAGTCAAAAATGCATACGAAGCATTTAGCACAGTGTTGTGTAACATATGCCATTGGTCTCCCACCCATCTTACCATTCAGGGAACGTCAATTCCACTTCCACCTGCCAGCACCTGCATTTCTTCTCTGAGGGCTTGTTCTTGCTGCTGGACCAGCTCTGCTGCTCAAGAGGTGCACCCAACATGCCAGAGAATGAATGTCCCTCCAAGAAACAGCCCTCAACTGATGTCTAATGGTAGTTACCACAAATGACCCAGTAACCTTCCCTGAGGTAGAATAACTCGGGTAGTGTCTTGCGTTCTCCCAGTGAGAAATGACCCCCGAATGCACCTTTTATTGGCTGACTTTTCCTCCCTGTCTCACTTCCTTGCTCCCCTACCAATTTTTCCTCTGTCTCCCAAATGAACTGTGAGAGGTTTAACTTGCACTTGAATTCTTTTTACAGAGTCTGCTTCTAGGGGAACATTAGACACACACACACACACACACACACACACACACAGCCAATCAATCAGGCTAACTGTGATTATTATAAGAAATGTGTTTTATAAAATGTAAGTAATTATTTAATATTAGTAGTAATAAAAATTTGTCAAATTCTTAGTAGAAAAAGAAGGCACCCAACAACATCACACATCGTTGACATCTTAGAAAGAACCCTGAAAATCACCTTGGTCACTTCTATGAGCAACTTCACACCCTCACCCATCCTAGCGCCCTCCAGCACAATATATTCATTCTGCACCTTGGCACTCTGCCTTATAATAGTGTATGATCAAGTAGCTTTCTGGGGTGGACTAAAACAGAGATGTGTCTCCACAATGACTTCTTACCTTCTCAGGTCACCTTTTTACCTTCTCAGCCAAAGATGGGTTGGAGTTGGCTATGGTAAAGGGAAAACAAGCAGGTAAAACAAGGAGCCTAGCTACTCCACAAAAAGCTGACAGCCCCTAGGCTGGCTGGAGTTGCCAGTATGCAACTTGGGCTTAAACTTCTGTCCTAGCCGTCTGTATTCCTTCAAGTCTGCCCATTGTGCTTGGTAAAGCACACCCTTAATAGGTCAGCATAGGGCCCAGCTTCTGCACCTTGACAAGATCACAGGTTCTGTAGCAGCCTCATTGCTGCCTCTTCTGCAGTCTGGGCCCAAACCAAGCCTGTTCCCATGAATCCAACTCAAGGCATGTAATTGAATGAATCCTGCTTTACACAGAAGTGAAATATGACCCAGAAGGGTTTTCAGTTCAGTTAGTACATCTTGTCCTATGGGAAATCCCAAATGCCAATACACCACTACCCAACAGGTAGGCTGGCCTGTCTCTCACAAGGCCACTGGCCACCAGTGTAGTAAGATGGCTAATGGGGAGGGGCAAGGAGGTATGACACTCTGAGCCTCTTTCTATAGGCAGGGGGAAGTGTGTAATTGCGTGGTTCACTTTAGCACATCAGACCTCTATTTACGTATCTAGAATTAACCTTCGCAAGGGCAGAGATGTTTTTGTCACTTTGTGTATAGCTGTATCCCTAGCACCTAGAACAATGCCTGATATATAGCAGATACTCAATGTTTTCTTGTTTCTTTTCTTTTTAAGCTATAATTTACATATAGAGAAATGCACAGATCTTAAGTGTATGGTGAGTTTTGCAAATGTATATACCCAATTAATCCAAGTCCTAACACAGGTACACAAGATCTAGAATATTACTGTCACTTCAACATGTTGCCTAAAACCCCCCAAATCTTTACCAGAGACAACTGTTGTTGTCTAGCTTTCTCTCAGAATAGATTACGTTGGACTGTATATAAATGGAGTTATGATACACTTTGTACTCTTTGATGTCACACTTTTGTTCCACTTATTATTTTTGAGATTCATCCATTTGCTTGCTTGTTTCATTAATTGGTTTCTTTTTATTGCTGAGCACATTACACTTATGAATGTGTTTGTCTGTTCTCCTGTTAGTAGATGTTGGAGCTGGTTCCCGATTTTGGCAATCATGACTCACGCAGCTATGAATATTCTTATAGAGGCGTTTTTGTGGACATATGTTTTCATTTCTCTGGGTAAATACCTAGGAATGGATTTCTGGGTCATGGGATAGATATATGTTTAACTTGGTGAGAAAGAGCCAAACATTTATCTGAAAAGATTGTGTCAGCAAATACACATTCTTGCTAATATTTGGTGTTCTTTTCCATTTTAGCCACCCTACGGAGTGAAAGAGAATCTCACTGTGGTTTTGATTTGCATTTGTCTTATGGCTAGTGATATTAAGCATATTTTCATGTGCATGCAGATCATCTGCATATCTTCTTTTGTGAAATGTCTGTACAACTCCTTGTTCAATTTTTATATGGGGTTGTGGGATTTTTTTTAATTATTGATATGAAGGGCTTCTTTAAATATTCTGGTTACAAATCATTAGTCAGAAAATAACTAAGTCTACCTCAGATGAGAAAGCTGAGCAGTTTTTGCTGTTGGAGAAATCTAATTTTATAAATTCTTATTCTTGTGGTTACTGCTTACTATCTGCTCTCTAAAACACAAAATTAAACAAAACGAACAAAAAACAACAACAGAACTGCCTATCCTAAGCTCACAAAGATATTCCTCTACCTTTATGAGGCTTAGGAAACCTTTATATTCAAGTCTATGATTTATCTCAAGGTAAGGCTAGTAGTTGAGATTCATTTGTGTGCCATATAGTTAATCCAGCATCATTTGTAGAAAAAAAGGCTTTCCTTTCCCTGTTGATTTGCTCTGTGCGTTTATAGAAAACCAAGTGACTCTATATGTGGAATCTTACTTCTGCGCAGTTGATCTATTTGTCTATCCTTATGTCACTACCAACTGTCCTAATTACTTGGGTTTTAAATTTACTCTTGAAAGTAGGGAATGTAAGTTCTCCAACTTTGCATTTTTTTAAAGATTTTCTTTGAGTTTTATTTATTTTTGAGAGAGAGAGAGAGAAAAAGAGCACAAGCAAGCAGGGGAGGGCAGAGAGAGAGGAAGACCAAGGATCTAAAGCAGGCTCTGCACTGATAGCAGAGAGAGGCTGAGGCAGGGTACCAACTCATGAACAATGAGATCGTGACCTGAGCCTAAGTCCATTGCTTAACTGACTGAGCCATCCAGGTGCCCCTCAAGATTGTTTTCACTATTGTAGTTCTTTTTTATTTTTATCTAAATTGTAGTATCAGCTTGACAATTTCTTTTTTTTTTTTCATTTTTAAACCCACTTTATTTATTTTTTTAATAGTTTATTGTCAAATTAGTTTCCACATAACACTCAGTGCTCATCCCCACAAGTGTCCTCCTCCATGCCCACCCCCCTCCCCCCCACATCCATCAGTCCTCAGTTTTTGTCAGCATTCAAGAGTCTCTCATGGTTTGCCTCTCCCCCTTTCCCCCACCATTTCCGCCNCACTACATTTTTAAAGTATTTATTCCAGGGACGTCTGGGTGGCTCAGTCAGTTGGGCATCCGACTTTGGCTCAGGTCATATCTCACGGGTCTTGAGTTCAAGCCTTGTATAGGGCTCTGTGCTGACAGCTCAGAGCCTGACGTCTGCGTCGGATTCTGTGTCTCCCTCTCTCTCTGCCCCTCCCCCGCTCCTGTCTGTCTCTCAAGAATAAATAAACATTTAAAAATTTTTTAATAAGTAAAAAAATATTCAAGTATAATTAACATACAGTACTGTATTAGTTTCAGGTATACAATACAGTGATTCAACAATTCTGTACTCCTTGCTCATCAGGATAAGTACACTCTTAATCCCCTTCACCTAGCTCACCCATTCTTCCACGCCTACCAATTTGTTCTCTATATTTAAGAGTCTGGGTTTTTTTTTTTTGTTTTTTTCCTTGTTCATTTGTTTTGTTTCTTAAATTCCACATATGAATGAAATCATAGGGCATTTGTTTTTCTCTGACGGACTTATTTCACTTTGCACAATACCCTCTAAATCCAGCCATGTTGTTGCAAAAGGCAACATTTTGTTCTTTTTTATGGCTGATATTCCATTGTATACAAACACACTACATCTTCTTATTCATCTCTGGGTGGACACTTGGGTTCTTTCCCTATCTTGGCTATTGTAAATAATGCTGTTTCTTGTGTTTTGTTTTTAGCCATTCTGACAGGTATGAGGTGATACCTTATTGTAGTTATGATGTGTAATTTTCCCTGATGATGAATGATGTTGAGAATCTTTTCATGTGTCTTTTGGTCATGTGTACACTGTACGTGGAGACATGTCTGTTCATGTCTTTTTCATCAGATTGTTTTTTGGTGCTGAGTTGTAGAAGTTCTTTCTATATTTTGGATATTAACCCATTATGGGATATATCATTTGCAACTGCCTTCTCCTATTTGGTGGACTATCTTTTTGTTTCATTGATGGTTTCCTTCACTGTGCAGAAGTTTTTAATTCTGGTGTAATTTCAGCAGTTTAATTTTGCTTTTGTTTACCCTTGCCTCAGGAGACGTGTCTAGAAAAATGTTTTTATGGCTGATGTCAAAGAGATTATTGCCTATGTTTTCTTCTAGGAGTTTTATGGTTTCAAGGCTCACATTAAATTAAATTTAATTCATTTTCAGTTTATTTTTGTGTATGGTGTAAGAAAGTGGTCAGTTTTCCCAGCACCATTTGTTGAAGAGACTTTTTCCCATTGCAGGTTCTTGCCTCCTTTGTCATTATGAGGTGACAAAAATTAATTGACCATGTAAGTGTGGGTTTCTTTCTGTACTCTCTGTTCTGTTCCAATGATCTGTTTGTCAGTTTTTGTGCCAGTACTGTACTGTTTTGATTACTATAGCTTTGTAGTATATCTTGAAATCTGGGATTATTATGCATCCGTTTTTCTTCTTTTTCAGAATTGCTTTGGCTATTCAGGGTCTTTTGGGATTCCATATTAATTTTAGGATTGTTCTAGTTCTTTTAAAAATGCTGTTGGTATTTTGACAGGGATTATACTGAATCTGTATATTGCTTTGGGGGAAATACATTGAATCTTTAGGAAAAACTGGGGGAAAAAATGACAACACTGGGTCTTATCAACCATGAACAGGGTCTATCTCTCCATTTATTTATGATTTCTTCATTTGTTTCAACAATGTTTTGTAGCTTCTAGTTTTCAGTATAGGGATGTTACACATGTTCTGATAAACTTATTCCTCAGTATTTTATGTTTTGTAATGCCATTGTAAATATAAATATGAGCTTTTATATTTCATTTGCCCATTTTTATTCCTAGTATATAGAAATACAATTGATTTTTAGATACTGACTTTGTATGCTGTGTCCTTGGTAAATTCACTTATTAGTTTTAATAGTTTTTGGTAGCTTCCTTTGGAGTCAGATTATTTGTGTATACAACTGCATCTTCCGTGAATAAAGATGGTTTTACTTCTCTTTTTTTATCTTTCGTTTTTGCCTGGGTAAAATCTCCAGTACAGTGCTGAATACATGTAGTGAGAACAGATACCCTTGCTTTGTTACTGATGGTAGGGGGAAATGCCTTCAGTATTCTACTTTTGTTGTATGATGTTAGCTATAATTAGAGATGGTTTTATCAGGATGAGGAAGTTTTCTTTTATGCCTAGTTTGTTGAGAGCTTCTGTTTTTGACATGGATGGATGTTGGAATTTGGTCAAATCATTTTCCGCATTCCTTGAGCTAATCATTTATTTTCTTTTTCTATCAATGTGTTGACTTCTATTGATTAACTAATATTATGCCAATCTTGCCTTCCTGAAACATCCCCCCACTTGGTTTTGATGTATTATCCTCTTTATATATTGTTTGATTCAGTTCACTAACATTTGTTAAGGATTTTTGCATCTTGGCTTAGAAAGGATATTGGTCTATAATTTATTTTTTCAATGTCTTTGTCAGCTTTTGATATCAGTGTTATGGCAACCTCATAAAGTCAGTTAGGAAGGATCCCCCTTTTCCTCTCTATTCTCAAAGTGTGTATAGGATTGATATTATTTCCTACTCAAATGTTAGAACACACCAGTGAAACCATTTGGAACTAGAGTTTTCTTTGTGTGAAAGTTTGAATTATAAATTCAATTTCTTAAACAGATATGTGGCTATTCACATTGTATGGTTCTTCTGTTTTGCTAAGTTACATCTTTCAGTACATTTGGCTAGTTTATCTTAATTTCCAAATTTATTTCCATACAATTTATTCATATTTTATTATTATCCCTTCAATGTCTAGAGAGGCTGTAGTGATGTCCTCTTTCTTTACTGATATTGTTAATTTATATTTTCTGTATTTTCTATATCCGGCTTGCTCTGAATTCATCAATTTCATTAATCTTCTTCAATGAAACAATTTTTGGTTTTGTTGATTTTGCCATTGTTTTACTGACTTGCACTTTTTATGTTTTCATGTTCTACTTATTTTGGTTTAATTTGCTCTTCTTTTACTTGCTTTTTAGGTAAATGTTTAAATTATTGATTTTATACCTTACTTGTTGTCTAATATAAGCATTTAATGCTATAAATTTCTAAGTATTTATATGGCTGCATCTCACAAATTTTGACATGTGCTCTCATTTCCATTCAGTTCAGAATATTTTTATTAAGTTTTTAATTTTAACTCCAGTATGGTTAACATATAGTGCTCTATTAGTTTCAGATGTACAATGTGAAGACTCAACAATCCTGTACATTACTCAGTACTCATCATGTTAAGTGTACTCTTTAATGCCAATCACATATTCTACCCATCTCCCCACCCACCTTCTCTCTGGTAACCATCAGTTTGTTCTCTATAGATAAGAGTCTATTTTTTGGCTTGTTTCTTTTCTTTTTCCTTTGTCATTTCTTTTGTTTCTTAAATTCCACATGAGTGAAATAGTATAGTATTTGTTTTGTTCTCACTTATTTTGCTTAGCTACTCTCTAGCTCTGTCCATGTTATTGCAAATGGCAAGACTTCATTGTTTTTATGGCTGAAGAATATTCCATTGCATATATATGTATCTCACATCTTCTTTGCCCATTCATCTCCTGATAGACACTTGGGCTGCTTCTATAATATGGCTATTGTAAATAATGCTGCTATAAACATAGGGATACATGTATCCCTTTGAATTAGTGTTTGTATTTTTTGGGCAAATACCCAGTAATGTCATTACTGGATAGTAAGGTAATTCTATTTTTAACCTTTTGAGGAAACTCTATATAGTTTTACACAATTTGCACCGGTTTGTATTCCCACCAAGAGTGCAAAAAGGTTTTTTTTCTCTGAGGTCTCACCAATCACTTGTTGTTTCTTGTGTTTTTTATTCTAAGCAATCTGACAGGTATGAGGTGATATCTCATTGTAGTTTTGATTGGTATTTCCCTGATCATGAGTGATGTTGAGCATCTTTTCATGGGTCTCCTGGCCATCTTGAATGTCTTCTTTTGGGAAATCTGTGTTCTGGCCTTCTGGTTATTTTTTAAATGTTTTTTAGTATTTTGATAGAGAGAGAATGAGTGGGGAGAGAGCAGAGAGAAATAGAGAATCCCAAGCCAGCTCTGCATCACAGTGCAGAGCCCGATGTAGGGCTCTAACTCTCAAACCCCGAGATCATGACCTGAGCCAAAACCAAGGGTCAGACGCTCAACGGACTAAGTCACCCAGGTGCTCCTTCTGTTTATTTATTAATTAGATTATTTGGTTTTTGGGGTGTTGAGTTTTATAAGTTCTTTTATATTTTGGATACTAACCCTTTAGCAGATACATCACTTGCAATTATCTTTTCTTGTTCTGTAGGTTGCCTTTTAGTCTTGTTCATTGTTTCCTTTGTTGTGCAGAAGCTTTTTATTTTAAAATTTTTTTAAATGTTTTATTTATTTCTGAGAGAGAGAGAGAACGTGAGCAGGGGAGGGCCAGAGAGAGAGGGAGTCACAGACTCTGAAACAGGCTCCAGGCTCTGAGCTGGCTGTCAGCACAGAGCCCAACGTGGGGCTCGAACCCATGAACTGTGAGATCATGACCTGAGCTGAAGTTGGACGCTTAACTAACTGAGCCACCCAGGTGCCCCAGAAACTTTTTATTTTGATGTATTCCCAATAGTTTATTTTTGCTTTTGTTCTCCTTGCCTCAGGAGACATATCTAGAAAAAAGTTTAGGTGGCTGATGTCAGAGACATTATTGCCTGTGCTCTCTTCTAGAGTTTCTATGGTTTCAGGTCACACATTTAGGCCTTAAATCGGATTATTTTTGTGTATAATCTAAGAAAGTGATCCATTTTCATTCTTCTCCTTGTAGATGTCCAGTTTTCCCAGCACCATTTGTGGAAGAGACTTTTTCCCACAGGATATTCTTTCCTGCTTCATCGAAGATTAATTGGCCATATAATTGTGGGTTTATTTCTGGGTTTTCTATTCTGTTGCATTGATTACTGCAAGTCGAGAATTGTGATACCTTCAGTTTTGTTCTTCCTTTTCAAGATTGCTTTAGCTATTTGGGATCTTTCAGTGTTCCATGGAAATTTTAGGATTGTTTTTTCTAGTTCCTTGAAAAAATACTACTAGATTTTGATAGGGATTGCATTACATGTGTAGATTTCTTTGGATAGTATGAACATTTTTGGTGCTGTCTTCAATTTCTTTCATCAGTGTTTTATAGTTTTCAGAGCACAGGTCTTTCACCTCTTTGGTTAAGTTTATTCCCAGCTATTTCATTGTTTCGGGTACAATTGAAAATGGAATCATTTTCTTAATCTCACTTTCTGCTGCTTCATTACTAGTTTATAGGAATACAGCAGGTTTCTGTACATTGATTTTGTGTCTTTCAACTTTACTGAATCATTTATCCGTTCTAGTAGTTTTTTGGTGGAGATGTATAGATATATATTCATTTTTTGGGTTTTCTATATAGTATCTTGTCATCTGCAAATAGTAAAAGTTGTACTTCTTCGTTACCAATTCAGATGCCTTTTATTCCTTTTCTTTGATTGCTGAGGCTAGGACTTCCAGTACTATGTTGAATATAAGTGGCGAGAGTGAACATCTTTGTCTTTTTTTGACTTTAGAGGGAAATCTTTCAGCTTTTACCCATTGAGTATGATGTTATTTGTGGCTTTTTCATATAAGGACTTTATTATTTTGAGGTGTGTTCCCTCTAAACCTACTTTGTGGAGGGTTTTTATCATGAATGGATGTTGTACCTTGTCAAATACTTTTTCCTGCATCCGCTCAAATGATCACATGGTTTTTATCCTTCCTATTAATGTGATGTATCACATAAATTGATTTGTGAATATTGAACAACACATCTTGAAAATAAATCCTATCTGATCATGGTGAATCATTTTTTTAATGTATTATTGAACTCATTTGCTAGTATTTTTTGAAAGATTTTTACACCTATGTTTATCAGAGATATTGGCCACTAATTTTTTTTGTGGTGTCTTTATCTGGTTTTGATATCAGGGTGATACTGGTCTCTTAGAATGAATTTGGAAGGTTTTCTTTCTCTTCTATTGTTTTGAATAGTTTGAGAAAAATAAGTATTAACTCTTTTTTAAGTATTTGCTAGAAGTCACCTGTGAAACCATCTGGTCCTGGAAGTTTTTATTGGGAGTTCTTTGATTATTGATTCAATTTAATTATTAATAATCAGTCTGTTCAAATTTTCTATTTTTGCTTCAGTTATGATAGGTTACATGTTTCTAGGAATTTATACATTTTTTTCTAGGTTGTCCAATTTGTTGACATATAATTTTTCATATTTTTTATAATATTCTCTTACAATCCTTTTTATTTCTGTGGTATAGGCTGTTATTTCTCCTTTTTCATTTCTGATTTTGTTTATTTGGGTCCTTTTTTTAAGTGAGTCTGGCTAGAGATTTATCATTTTATTGATGTTTTCAAAAAAACAGCTCCTGGTTTCATTGATCTATTTTATTTTTTTACTTTCTAAATCATTTATTTCTGCTCTAATCTTTATTTACTTCCTTTTTTCTATTGGTTTGGGGTTTTGTATCATTTCTTCTAGCTCCTTTAGATTTAAAGTTAGGTTATTTGAGATTTTTCTTGCTTCTTGAGGTAGGACTGTGTTGCTATAAACTTCTCTCTCAGAACCATTTTTTCTGCATCCCAAAGATTTTGGACCATTGGGTTTTCAATTTCTCCTTTATTTCTTTGTTGACCTATTCATTGTTTAGTAGCATATTATTCAACTTCCATGTATTTGTGCTCTGTCCAGATTTTTTCTTATGATTGATATCTAGTTTCATAGCATTGTGGTCAACACTATGATTTTGATCTTTTTGAATTTGTTGCACCTTGTTATGTGGTCTACTATATGACCTTTTCTGGAGACTGTTCAATGTGAACTTGAAAAGAACATGTATTCTTCTTCTTTAGGGTGGAATATTCTGAATAGATCTGTTAAATCCATCTGGCCCACTGTCATTCAAAGCCACTATTTACTTGTTGATTTTCTGTTTAGGTGATCTGCCCATCAATATAAATGAAGTGTTAAAAGTCCCCACTATTATTGTATTACTATCATTTATTTCCTTTATGTTTGTTATTAACTGTTTTATGTATCTGGGTAGTTCCATGTTAGGTGCATAAATATTGCTATATCTTCTTGTAGGATTATTCCTTTACTATTATATAGTGCTTCACCGCCTTTTTTTGTGGTCTCTTGTTGCAGTATTTGTTTTAAAGTCTATTTTGTCACATATAAGTCTTGATACTCCAGCATTCTTTTGACATACATTTGCATTATAAACGTGTCTCCATGCTCTCAGTCTCAATCTGCAGGTGTCTTTAGGTCTGAAATGAGTCTCTTATGGGCAGAATACAGATGGGACTTATTTTTTTCATCTACTCTGTCACCCTGTGTTTTTTGATTAGAGAATTCAGCCCATTCCCATTCATAGATAGGCATTTATGGCCATTTTGTTCTTTGTTTCAGTTCAAAATATTTCTCATTTCCCTCATGATTTCCATTTTAATCCATGGATTGTTTAGAAAATCTACTGCTAAATTTCAAAACAATATATTGCATATTATAGTTACCTTTTTTGTTATTGATTTCTAATTTAATTATGTTTTGGTAAAAGAACATACATACAATCATTTAAAATGTATTGAGACTTAATATTGCTAGCAATGTGTCTGTATCGTTCCAGGAATACTTGAAAAGAATGTGAACTCTAAGTGTTAGATGAGTGTTCTATAAATATCAATTAATTAGATTAAGTTAGCTGACTGGATTATTCAAATCTCTTATAATCAGTAAACCTATACTGTCAAGGACTGTTTCCAGTTTTGTAGGCTGTATACTCTCTGTGACAACTACTCAACACTGCCTCCTTAGTGCAAAATAGCTATAAACCATACATAAACAAATAGGATGGCCAAATTTAGCCAAAAGGCTGTAGTTTGCCAACTCCTGTTCTGTACTGTTGCTATTTTTCAATCTACTTGTTCTTTGACTTACTGAGACAAGAGTATTAAAAACTCCTAATTATGGATTTGTTTAGTTATTAATCCTGACTTCTTAATGAATTGACTTTTATTATAAACATCTCCCTTTATTCTTATTATTGCTATTTGACTTGAAGTTTATCTTGTCAGATATTAATAATATCAGCTTTTCATAATTAGTGTTTACAGTATATAATTCTTCCATCCTTTTATGTCAACATTTTTGTGACTTTATATTTAAAATGCTTCTCTCATAAACAACATATGGTTGGATTTTAACTTTTTATTCCATCTAATGTTCTCTACCTTTCAATGGGAGCATATAGTCCATTTACATTTAATTGTGTGGTTGGATTTAATTTTATCATCTTGCTACTTATTACATACCTTCTTTCTTGATTCTTTTATTTTTATTTGCCTCCTCTGGATTGAGAATTTTTTATATTTCATTTTACCTTACCTATAGGCTTTTCAGCTGTATGCCTTTGTTCTATATTGTTAGAAGTTGCTCTAGGAAATACAATGTCCATCCTTAACCCATTTTATCTTGATTAATTTAAATCACTTCATATGTAATGAAAGACATTTTAACAGTGCTAGTTTGGGCTCTTTGAAAAGCAGACACCAACATAGGATTATATGTACAATATTGTAGGGAACATCTCTGAAGGATAAAGGAGGAGAGCTCGGGATGAGGTAGAGATATCCTTCAGGATGTGAAAGGAGAATGGATAAGAAGAATTGTGGAGGTAGAGTCTCAGATTGCAACACATTTCTAAGAAAGCTAAGCTGCTGTGTCTGGCATTAGGCCAAAATGCCTTTAGTACTCTTCATGATGCTGAGTCATTGGCTCGTAGCAGCCAGAGAAAGTACGACTTTGGCATGAAAACTACAGTAGATAGGAAGGGGTAATAACTAAAAGTTATCTGTCAGCTGAAGACCCCAGTAGGCTCTCCTGAAGGAAATTTGAACAGTTCATCTTCATGCTGCCACAGACCACCCCTTGTGCTGTACAGGTCCTTTTCTCCCTGTATGTTCAGGAAGCAACTCCTTCAGGATTCCTATAGGCCTCTCTCTTTCAGTAGAAACTTAGAAGACAGAGATTAATGAGACAGCCTGTTTTCCTTCCAGGGCCCTAACCAATCAATCAGCCAGGCCATTGGACACAATCTAGAGATCCGCATATATAGTCTTAGTTTTAGCTACTTCTTTTTTTTTTTTTTTAATGCTTTATTTCTAGGAGAGAGAGAGAGACAGCGCGAGCAGGGGAGGGTCAGAGAGAGAGGGAGTGACAGACTGAAACAGGCTCCAGGCTCCGAGCTGGCAGTCAGCACAGAGCCCGACGCGGGGCTCGAACCGAAGAACCGGGAGATCATGACCTAAGCGAAAGTCGGACGCTTAACCGGCTAAGCCACCGAGGTGCCCCTTTAGCTACTTCTTTTATCACTCAAAGTGAAAGCCTAGGTGTGTCACTTGCAGCTCTGCATCTGAGGAAGATTTTCACTTTTCTGTGCCTTTTAAGGTCACTCTTGAATGTGGATATAATGTAGCACTCTCTGTTTCCATATACTGAGTCAACTCAGTGGTACACCAAGTTCAGGTTTTTTCTTCCCCTCTCAGCTGATGATATGAGATCCTCCCTACAGCCATAGGTGTGATCTGGGAGATGGGTGCTGATACAGCTATAGTGAATGATGGAAGTGTAGGCAACCTGCTCCAGTTAATTTGGCTCTTTAGCACTTGGGCTTGAGCCTATAACATTTCCTTTTTCTAATAGACTAATGCTGGGCTTATCCAACTTTATGACTTGCCAGATCTGATAGACCCCAGATCAATGGGGATAATTCTAGGTACAGGGTCATTTGATGATCCAAATAACCAAGCATTCTATCTCTACCAGGTCCCTATTGGCCAACAGCTATTTTTCAAAAGGCATAGATTTCTCTGCTCCAAATGTCATGACCTTGCTCCAGAACCCCAGAGGCCTGCAATGCCATTCTCCCATAGAGGCTTGCTATCAATTACACACTGCATCTTTTCCTACCAGAGATACCTCTAACACCTATATGGCAAGGCTGCTTGCACTATGGCTATGACTCACTGCAGAGGTCTTTTCTATTCTGGGGCCCCCTTTGAAGCTGATGGCCTTCTGTGTCACCAGGTATATGGGCCAGAACAATATTCCTACTTGTTCAATGTGTTGTCTCTAGATCCCAAAGTGGCTTACCAGGCACTGTGCTTCCTTCTTTGTGGTAGGAAATGCAAGATGCAATCATTTTTCTTTTACTTTGGCAGAGATATTTTAGCACGTCCATGACCACTAGATGCTAAAAACTTCACTAATGTGACTGGCTCCTGAATTGTCAAGAGGGTTTCTTCCACTCTCTGGAGCCATGGGTCTTAAATTGACTTCAGTGTACTACCTCCCTTTGCTCATTCGTGCCAGTCAGCATGATGTAATAGATCAATGTGATATTCTACAGGATGTCTAGACAGTCCAGATCTCTTTGAAATATATTATATCAGAGGGTGGAAAAGTTAACATAGCCCTGCAAATGAACATTCATTGTCCATTCCATATATTAATATGAACTCTTTCTAATCTTTTCTGATCAGAATGGAAAAAAACATTCACGGAAGCAGCTGACCTTATGCCATGTGTCTAAAGCCTTATTGATACACTCCAGCAAGGATCCTCAATTCTAACACAGCAAGTGCAACTGACAGTCCAGCAGTTACAAGACAACAGGAGAGAAATGAGACAAATAGAAAACAGACACCAAAAAGGTATGCCTAAATACAAACATATCGATTATCACGTTAATGTGAATGTACTAAACACTCCACTGAAAAGATAAAGATTGACAGACTGGATAAAAACAAAGATCCAAGTATATATTGTCCACAGTTCTTCAGGGTGATAGAAGTATTTTTAAACTTGATTGTAGTGATGATTGGTTTAATCACTTCTGGGAAAATGTATATCTTCCAAACACTTAAAAAGGGTGAATGTTACTATATATAAATTGTACCCCAATAAAGGTATAAAAGAAAACATTAAAAAAGAGGATATCCTCCAACTCATTCCATGAATCTGGAATATCCATCACCTAGCTAGTCAAGAGGAAGGGAGAAGACCACAGACAATATAACTGATAAAAGTAGATGCAAAACTCCTGAACAAAATATTAAGAATCTGAATTCATCAATGTGTAAAGAAAGATAAGATATCCTGACCAAGCTGGGTGTGTCTCAAGAATGGAAGCCTGGGGGCTCCTGGGTGGCTCAGTCAGTTGAGCCCCTGACTTTGGCTCAGGTCATGATCTAATGGTTCGTGGGCTCAAGCCCTGCATCAGGCTCTGTGCTGACAGCTTAGAGCCTGGAGCCTATTTCGGATTCTGTGTCTCCCTCTCTCTCTGCCCCTCCCCCACTCATGCTGTGTTTCTGTCTCCATAATAATAAACATTAAAATTTAAAAAAAAAAAGAAAAGAAAAGAAAGGAAGCCTGGCTTAACCTTAAATAGCTGGGTTATGCAATTCATCATACTAATAAATTCTCAGAGTAAACACATATGATCCTCACAGGAGATGAAGAGCATTTAATAAAACATAACATCCATTCAGCTTTAACAAAAAATGTAACCCTTATTAAATTTGGAATAAAAAGAAACTTCCTAAACATAAGTTACAATAAACAGCATACTTAATGATAGAATGCTCAAGATCAGGAAATGTATAAAGAGATCTGCTTTTGCTACTCCTTTTCAATACTGGACTAGACATCCTATCCATTCAGAATGAAAAGAGGGAAAAGCATAAGTATTTGAAAAATATATGTAACCATCACTATTTGTAGGTACTGTGATTGTTCATTATAAATCCCAAGAATCTATAGATAAATTACTAGAATTAGTGAAACTGCTAAATTAAAAAAATCTATATTCAAAAATCAATGGCATTTCCATGCATTAGCCAAAATAAAAGGTGTATTTATTTAAAAATCTTACTTATAAAACAAAAAACCAATACCAAAAAGAAATTTTAAAATAGATGTACATGCTCTTTTTGGAGAAAATTATAATTGTAAGAGTTTACTGAAAGAGAAGATGTAAGTAAGGAAACAATATTCTATGCTATTGGATAGGAAAACTCAGTGTCATAAAGATGTCCATTCTCTTAAAAATACATATCTCTAAAATCGTGCAAATCCAATCAGATTCCCAACTAGGTTTTTCATGGAACTCAACTGTGTGTGTGTGTGTGTGTGTGTGTGTGNTATATCTCTAAAATCAATGCAAATCCAATCAGATTCCCAACTAGGTTTTTCATGGAACTCAACTGTGTGTGTGTGTGTGTGTGTGCGCGCGCGCGTGCGTGCATTTATGTTCAAAGAGCAAAAACTAATATTTCTGAGGAAGAAAAAGGTGGGGACAGGGGACCAGCACTACTCCCTAGCAAGATTATTATAAAGGTATAGAAATTTAGACTCTATAGTATAAAGAAAAAACAAATAGATGGCTGCAACAGACCAGAAAGCTTCAAAACAGACTCATGTATATATGGAGACTGGATTTATAACAACAAATATTGTGTCAGCAGGGAAAAGGATGAGTTATTTAATAAATGGGATGTGGACAGTTAATTTTTCATACAGAAAAATTAAATCTGATCCTTACCTAAATGTGCATGGTAAAACTAAAGGATCGTTAGACAACAACATAGGAGAAAGTCTATGAACTCAGCACGGAGAATTGTTTCTTAAATACAA
This sequence comes from Crocuta crocuta, assembly GCF_008692635.1. NCBI lineage: Eukaryota > Metazoa > Chordata > Mammalia > Carnivora > Hyaenidae > Crocuta > Crocuta crocuta. The sequence continues at coordinate 490,152 of NW_027527143.1, forward strand.
AATATAGACCACAGAGTAAAGCACACCCCTCTCAGCAGAGTCGCCTCAGTGGTCTCATTGACCTCTAGTGTCAAGCCAGCACCTCCTGCCTCTTTTCCTTCAGCAGACCTTTGAGCAGGGCAGTCAGCGCTCTCAGGAGGTTCTGGATGGACAATAGAAACATGGCTGCTGCCTCCTTTTTGCAATCTCATATGAGACTGGCTCCATCTTCCCACAGAAAGAAAAAGTGTTCAAGATGCAGACACGCTGGTTTAATTTAGAAAGCACCTTTCAAGAGACAAGCAATTAAGCTTTGAAACGTTGCTTCCCTGGTGTAATACCCTCCAGCCGGGCAGCACATTTCTTTGCCTCAGAGCTAATGAAAATCAACAACAATGTGTTTGGGGAAAGGGCAGGATGCTATTAGGGGGAGTGATGAGGGAAATGGGCATGTGAAATGGGTGGAGACAAGGATGCCAATCATTTTAGCGTACAAAAGGGATGCACTATAAGTGACAAAGTCACCGTGCTGGAAAAATATGTGTATCTTATCTGCACAGCCCTGGTTCTAGAACACTAATAGCAGATGCCCCTCCAGCCAGCCAACTGGGAGGATCTGATCCTCTTGGCTCACATGGGCCAATCCCAAGGGAGGGCTCTGGTTACATCTCCTTCTTGCTTCCCTCTGCTAAGGGAGGAGACTAAGCTGTGCAAAGGGACCCAAATGTTAGAAGGAAGAAATAGATCAACTCTAAAAAACACAACAGTTGCTAATTATTCTACCATTGATTTCTACCAAACTACTATTTATCCTGGAGAGTCCAGAGTTCTGCATTTAAGTAACAAAATAAATCTTTTTGTTGTTTACATGCCTCCAAAGTCATTGGGATCGTTTATATCAAACCCTCTCAGTAAAAGTGAATATTCCATCTGCTGTCTGGTGGACATTCAGAGCCAGTTTTAAATCCTGTGACCATTTATCTTTGTTTTAAAGACTAGCACATTTTTACCATGGCTCCATCTCATTATGAAGAAGTCTTTGGAAGATTATCAAAGCATTACAGGTATTTAAACTTGCATGTGTACTATAAGTCTAGGTATGGGATGATAACTCTGGCTGCTAAAAGGGAAGTGCAATGACTATACTTACTCAGTAGACTTTATTTTTCACGCTGCCTAAGCTGCTTCTGGTGATAAGCTAGCCACGTATTCAGGCATTTATGTTCCTTGGGCTTTTGTGCTTTTTGTCTACCCTGTGTCCCTATCAGAAACATGACTCTCTCTGTTCAATTAATCATCTATAAGCTGATCATATATTTTATAAATTTATAAATTTTATTTATAAAATCTCCACCATGTGTCAGTCTCTTTAAGCATCTAGGCTACAAAATATAAAACAAAGAGTCCTTACCACGAATCTGAGAGGTTGGTGGAGAAGAAAGACACACACGCGCGCGCACACACACACACACACACACACACACACATTGGTTAAGAATATGAGTTTTTTGGGGGGCACGACTGGGTGGCTCAGTCGGTTGAGCATCTGACTTTTGCTCAGGTCATGATCTTACAGTTCATAGCTTCAAACTCTGTATCGGGCTCTGTGCTGACAGCTCAGCTGGCATTTAGATATTAACAGTTATTAAAAGTGAAATAATACATAAAACATGTATTAGGTCAGGTAGTGATAAATACTATGAAGGAAAACGGAGCAGGGGGATACAGTGAATGCAGGAGATTGCTGTATATTAGATAAGTCAAGGAATACTTGTCCAAAGATGTCGTGTGGGGCAGAGTCCCATCTGCAGAGGGCTCACATGACAGTCCCGAGAGAGCATTTCAAGCCAAAGAGCAAGGCCCTGGGGTAGAAGCACACCTGGTGTGGCCACCCGACAGCAAGGGGCCAACATGGCTGACAGCAGTGAGCAAAGGGAGAGGAAGGATGTAGGAGGAGCTGAGGCCAGGGCCAGGCCACAGTGGTCCATGTAGACCAAGGTAAGAACAACATAAAATGGGGTCCATGAGAACAGCTTCCTTTAGGGTTGGTATTTGGGTAAAGCAAAGTCCTAAATGTTAGGGGTGTGATGTAAACACTCAGTACACATCAGCCATTATACCCATGGGAAAAAGGTGATAAGGAACCTATGAGCCAAACATCGGGAAAGCACAGCTGAGGACTCTGAGGAACGGTGAAGTTTATAATCCAGCAGGAGAAATAAGAGGAGAATCCAAATATATACCCTCGGTAGATAAAATATGGCATGGGCGCCTGTGAAAGCTCAGCCCTCTGCATTTCAGGAAAAAAATCATAAGTTTTGAAGAGTATTGGCACATCCGTGAGAGACCATGGACCTTTCTTACTCCCTGAGCAATGTCCCCAAGGCCTAACACAGGGCCTCACACACAGTAGGTATTTGTTCAAACAACATTCAAACTATATTTATTGAATGGTTCCACAAACTAATTTAATGAAAGTATCCACACATGTGGAAACACTTTCAGCTTCTTGGTACTGACAATATTATTTTAATTTCTGGCACCTGGGTGGCTCAGTCGGTTAAGTGTCCAGCTTTGGCTCAGGTCATGATCTCACTGCCCCACGTGGGGCTCTGTGCTGACAGCTCAGAGCCCTGCTTTGGATTCTGTGTCTCCCTCCTTCTCTCTCTCTCTCTGTTTTTCCCTCCCCCACTCACACTCTGTGTCTCTCTCAAAAACGAATTATTGTTTAAAAATTTTTTTAATATTATTTTAGTTTCTTAAACTTTCAGACAAAGTAAAATGAGTTTTTATGTATTCATGGAGCCAGTACATTGAATGTTTCACCAGGTCACTGAGATTCTTGGCAACTGATGACAAAGAATCTCTTTAAAGCACTAGAGTAGTTATAAGGAAATATCAGTTGCCCTCTTTCAAAAAGGATGGCAGGGTTTCTTGTGAAATATATCCTAATTATACCCATAGTCCCTGGCACTGGTGTCCCCATCTGGTTCGCTTTGTTTGAGGCCAAGATTCATAAAACAAAAGGACAGCAGAGGCCATCAGAGGTCACTCTGGCCAACGCTCACACACAGCATGCTTGTATTGTGAGATGCATCAATCTGAACATTAAAAAAGCAAAAACACAACTTGTCCTATATAATTTCCCAGCCCTACCCTGGCTAAAAACCATTATTCTTTTTCTTTTTTTAAGTTTTGTTTTTTTTTTTTTTTTGAGAGAGAGAGTATGCATGCACCAGCTGGGTAGGAACAGAGAAAGAGGGAGAGAGAGAATCCTAAGCAGGCTCTGTGTTGTCAGCACAGAGCCCAATGCAGGCCTTCATTTCACAACCCATGAGATCATGACCTGAGCTGAAATCAAGAGTCTGATACTTAACGCAATGAGCCACCCAGGTGCCCTGTGGACCATTATTCTGACTCCAGATGCAGAATTGGAGATTAGTCTAGGTGTGGCTACTGGTGACAGGGCACATGATTTTACTAAATCATTCAGTAGAGATACTATTCATTTTTCTGTTGGTCAGGAGCAGCTGCTGGGGGCCTCTTAGGGTATCCAGCAGTGAGGGGCAGAATACAGGCATTTGTGGTACTTAGGGCAAGGTATGTCTTAGGTACTCACATCACTGGGAGAAAAGTTGCTCTAAGGGAAAAGAAATGCTGGGAGGAGGGTGGAAGTGTGGACACTGATGAAGGAGGAGATCAACCCAGCAGCATCAGCATCAAACAGAGTTGCTAGGAAACAAGAAAATCTTGATACAGTGGGATCCTGGGAATTGAGGCTAGGTGAAAGGAGAAAGGCAGGAGAGGAGAGAAAACAGTAATGACTTCAGGAAGGTAGAAGGGAAATGCTTAAATCATGAAGGCACTAAGCTCATTTTTAAGAGCAATACCAAAAAATGAAAGGAATGTGGCATTTGTAAAGAGATGAGAAACGTGAACAGCAGAAATGAATGAAAGGTCAAGCTAAGCTAGGAGAAGAGTCTCCCACTTCAAAGGTGGTAACAGCTGCCCTCACTGTCCCCTGAGCAGCCTCCCCCGCTCTCACCCCTAAACTAGAGGTCCTCATAATACTGCCATGAAAATCCTTGCGATCAGCTTTAGAGTCTTGTGAATCTCTGGGATTTGTGTTCAGGAAAAAAAAAAAAAAAAAAGATACTGTAATGAACTGAGGGAAGCTTAGCTCTGGAGCAGAAGACCAACCTGAACCTGAAATCTCTCCCACAACACTCCCTGAATTTTCTACTCTGTGAAATAAATGCTTATACTGCCTGAAATGATGCTGCTTAAGGGTGCATATGTATCACTGTATACCTTTTCAAAAGACAAAAAATTTTCAGATATTATGAGAGGTGTTAGCTGGTAATTTACACATTAGTATAAATTAGCCTGTCCACTTTTCTTTCTACTATCTAGCTGAGATCATTTGCTATAGGGGAAAGGAGGAGTCTCAAAAGTTAATAAATGATTCTTTATATTTATTCATATTTTATTCTACTTTATATTACTGCTACTTTTTTCTCTTATTTTTTTAAAAATAGTTTATTGTCAAGTTGGTTTCCATATTAACACCCAGTGCTCATCCCCACAAGTGCCCTCCTCCATGCCCATCACCTCCNAGAATCCAGATGGCCAACAGACACATGAAACGATGCTCAGCATCCCTCCTCATCAGGGAAATATTACTGCTACTTCTAAAAAGGTTTTGAGGCAGCAAACATTTTTAATTTTGTGGAATGATTTTATGAAACAAGATACACTTATTCTGCTCACCCATACACACATAAAATAGTGATGGTGTCTAGTTGAAGGTATACTCAGAACATGGTAGGGAGGAGGTTGGAAACATTACGTTAAAGCTATTCTTGATAACATAGAAAGTAAGTTGTTTCCTGCTAGTTAAACTACCAAAATCCATACATGTTATATAAGAATGGAGCAAGTGATACTACATCAGTTTTGAAGGATCGGAATGGCTTCCATGCCTACAAATGTTGGCTCTAATCTAACTGAAGATAGCACTACAGTTAGAGCAAGAAGGTGTCTAGCCAAGAGCCAGATGGTCTAGAAAAGGGAGAATGAAAGAAGCAAGCCCTGAGCCTTGATTTTGCATGCTGTGCCTAGAGGAGAGAACAGTGGGGCCTAAAGACGTTTTTGTCAAATCCTATAGCAGTTGATGCCCTGATCTACATGAAGCTTACCACATAGCTTTCTAACTGCTCTCTAACTTCCTTTGCAGATTTGCTTCAAAGGAAGAAATGCATTGGTAGCAACATGCTTATCCCGAGGGTTTGATAGCAAGCAATGTTGTTGTGTAAACTGACGTTCCTTTAACATGGGTCAGTTTAACTGTTTCTTACTCTAAGACCACAAGAGGCTTTGTACATAGGACCCAATTATTATGAACTGTGGCCCTGGCCCAGAACTTCATTAACAAAGACAGAGAGGAAAATCTCCCTTCTTCTCCCATTTTTCCTCTTCCTTTCCCTCATATTTTCTTCTGTAATACGTATATATTCTTTCTGTTTCTAGATCCCTAACTTGCGTTACAGTTCAGCTTGTATTATGGATAAGAGGGCTTCAGAGGCATATCCAGAGCACCCTCCACCACCATTGTTTCTGGGAGAAAAAAAACATTGTTAATTCCAATAACTGATTCTTAAATGAATTTTGGACCATGACCCAGTGATAACATGCAGACACTTTGTTCCTGTAAATTGGTCTTTCTAGCCAGTGGAGCTGGCTGGGAAATGCATTTGGTAAATCATTCCCAGTATTTGGGAAGGAAAGAGAAGGTTCTAGAAGAGATGAGTCAGGGGAGGAGATGGGTAGTGGAGGGGCAAGGAACAAAGAGCCAAGCAGTATTCTGAAAATGGACTTTAAATCCAGCCAGAAATAACTGTCTGATCAGGCCTCGCTAAAGATTTTCTGAAATGATGAAGCAAAAATTAACAGAAATCTTTAAAAGCCTCTCTCAGTGAAGATTACATTCTCATCAGTGATAAGCTAGTTGGGTTTATAAATAACACACGTTCTGCCAGGTGATCTTGATAAGGCCTGATTCTCCCCTCCAGAGTTGGAAATTGAAGTTTTTTATGTCTGTAAGAACACAGCATCTGATACAGTGTCACACCTAACTGCTCTGGCCCAATGGCTTGATATAAACATGATGATCATGAGTCTAACCAAACAAAAGGACAAAGGTTAGCTTACTTCCAAGTACCTAAATGGACACAGAAAGCTGGGGTGGGAAGAGCCGTATACTCATCAAGCTACATCTTACCTACTTAGTGTGTGGGTATAAAAGTGTGTGGGCTTCTGTTTGGCAGGCATGGGAGAGGTCTGGTAGGAACGAGAAGCTATCAAAAAAAGACAAAAGTCAGTATGATATAGTTGCCACAATCCTTCTCTCCTGAAATTAAGCACATGGCTCTTTTCCAAGGGGAACATAACAGCAGTTCTGTCAGAATTCCATAATTCTACATATTGAAAGCTTCAAATATTTATTTGCTCGTTCAACAAGCATTTGTGGGCTATCCACTAAGTTCCAGGCACTGCTGGTCTACAAGAGGCAACAGAAGGCACACAGTTGCGATCTGGTAAGAAGAGGGAGTGTGCCTGAGGGGCTCTAGAAGTACAGAAGACCAGCATATTGGGGGAGTGGAAACGAGAGATTACCTCAACTGCATTCAGTCCTGACTGGTTGATCACTTGTAGGAAAAGAAGACCCATGCCTCCAAAAAGGAATGGGATAGAAGGACTGGATATGATTCTGTCGGGGGCCAAAAAGAAATGAAACACTCAAAACTGAACCCAAACAAGACACACCAGATAGACTCACAGGATAACCATCTTGCAATGTGTACGTTCTGGAAGACTAGTCAGTGCCCCAGAGTGACAGGGAGCCGGAGCCTTCTCATGGAGAAGGGGATTTGCCTGACAGGCCAGAATGCACTGCCATTTTGACAGTGCCTGTCAATGTTGATTTACTCAAAGTGTCCCTTCCTCTTGAGAGCCCTGATGCAGTGTCCCAAATAATGTGACAACTAAGAAGACATTGCCAGGGCAGTCCCAGAACAGCAGTGACTGGTTTCAGCTTGGGGCTAGGGCAAGTGTTCTAGTTCTGGGGTCAGAGTTGGGTTTCTAGCAGAGCTCTGCCACTTCTTGGGCCTCCGTGACCTCATCTGTAAAACAGGACCCACCTCTCAGAACTTCTTCAGAGCAAGGATTCAATAAAATGATTGCTGTCCTGAGCTTAGCGCGTAATAAACAGTCCACATAGGTCGGCCATTATGGTTACCGACATTAAAGAAGGGCTTTTTCTGTCCGCTGTCTGGAAATGAAAGAACACTTCACCTACCTCCGTTCTGACCTCAAACTTTCTAATTGAGTAGTTCTTCTTTGCAGCTTATCTCTTAACTTGGGCAAAGGACCCTGTAGGCAAAGCCTCCCCTGAGGGGAACTGAAACTACCCCTTCGAGCAATGAGAACTGCCCTGAGCCAGCAAGATCCCCAAGTGAGTGACCCCAAGACCATGATCCACCTAACCTTCACTGTCCTCTCGCACGTACCCACCCATCTTTGTCCCACGTTTTCCTCATATAAACCTGGAAGTATGCTTGACACTCTGGAGACAGTCTTTGAAAGGCTAGTCTACTGTCTTCCCAGTATTGGCCTCACTGCATTAATTCCTTTCTTGTTTCTTGTTTCTTCACCACTTGTCTCTCTGTCTTTGGATTTTGTCATTAGCAAGTGGCTAAACCTTGTGTGATTGGGACCCCCCCGGGCCAGGTGCTCTTGCACCCTTGCGTTCTAGCTATAGGAAGGCAGTGCTGCCCTGGGCTTCAGGGGGAGGTATAATGGCAGTCTTTAGACAAGGCAGAAACCAGCCAGGAACGGAGATTGTGTTCCCTCCTCTGGGGCTCTTCACCTGCCCAAGCCCCTTCTCCTGGAGCCACATTAAGTAAGCAAGAAATGGTCAATGTTTAGTCCTGTATCTTGCATACACTTTCCCCAAAGTCTACCCCTCCCCGGACCCACATACACACTTGCAGATGAGCTTCCAGAATGCTGCAGACAGGAACTAAGGTAAGGGAGGAAAGAAAGAAAAGCATTCAGGAGAACTTTTTCTGAAGTAAAAAAAGGGTTCTTGCTAATACAGGGGAAAGAGAAGGTGGGATTTAGCAAGAAAATGCTTTTACAGATCTAACACATTATCACAAACAAGGGCAAAGAGACTTTCTAAGGTCTCTGAGAAAAGGGGAAACCGAGGCTTAAGAAGGAAAAGGCCTACAGACACATTAAGGGGTCTGCCAGCTTTTTGGCCAATAGGAGCTGAGGGCTTCTATCCTGGCAAGGACACATCCAGAGTTCCCATAAAGAGCCAACAGCAGGAGGTCAGGAATTGTCTGGAATGCAGAATTAGGAACGTCAGAGATGTCATGAAAAGAAATGCAGAGGATCTGAAAATCATTCAGAGATGCAAGCCAAAAATAAGAAGGGAGAATGGGTGGTAAATGGCAGGACAGAATTATTGCCCTGCAGGGGTCAAGGTGGGCAGGGACAATGGCAGTGAGAGCATCCACTCTGATTTAAAGGAACAGTACAACAATCCACACTAATCTGGGGATATTCTTTGGAATTAACTCATTTGAATAAGGATCTCTTTGAGGGTCTGGAAATTAATGTCAAACAAAAGATTGCAGTGGAAATGTAAGAACTAACTCACATGGAGCATCTCAGTCCATTACCTTGCTGACAGCTTCTGGTCCCCATCCCATTCCAGGGATCAGTCCAGACGTGCCCAGGCAGAGCCCTCTTAGATATTGCCTGGCTGTTCCAACCCCCTGAAGGGAAGGAAAACAGAGTTGATTCGGATTTACAAGGCCTTACCAGGTGTACCTGAAGGTTAGGACTAAGAACTTTTGCCCTTCCTCTTCTATCTTCTAGTAATTTAAAGACCCTGTTAGAATCGATCTACCCAAATGGATCTGGCCAAAATGTCAAAAAGTTAGATGCCCACAGATGATGGTAGGGTTACAAAATGAAAATAAATAAATGCTATGGATGGCCCCAATTAAGGTTTTTAATCATCTCTCTCAAATTCCTAGTTTCTAACTTAATTCAAAGGATGTCAATCAAGGTAAGCATCTTGGCATAGAGATTCCTAGAGTAAAAACCTCTATATTAGGATAGAGTGATCAAAGATAAACCAAATATAATCCTATTTTCTTC